>NC_041391.1:327813832-327817165 GCF_002162155.2 Triticum dicoccoides | reverse complement strand
ATCCTTCCATCATCCCCATGGACTCTACACCAACATAGCAAGCCCCAGGCAGACCCATGACAAGAGCTAGAGCACGTGCAATGGAAACCGAGGTGAACTCCTTCCTAGTTGACATGCATATGGATACAAGTTGAACTTGTTTGCTACCTCACCAAAATACTCTATGCATCATTAGGTACGAAGAGGAACCCTTCCAAGTAGCTGAGGAACACCCCCGAGTCCAAGGAGGAGTGACCCAAGCCACCAAGGATGAAGAACAAGCCGAACAACAGCTAGACAAGAAGTCTCAGGCAACCCCGTGCGCACGGGCCCCCGAGACCCCTTGCCCACGGACTACACAGGGAGCTACGGTTGTAGCACCCCGTGCGCACGGGCGTGTACCATGCGCACGGGACCCCCGTGCGCACGGGCCTCCCAGGATGGCCGGCTGAGATCACCCCTTCGGCCTCCACTCCATCTCCTTCGACCCCAAAGCTATATAAGTAATACCTAGGACCATGTTTAGGGTTAGCAAAGACATAGATAAGAATTTGAGAGCTTTGCTCCTTCTACCACCTCCATTGGAGATCAGGGCCTCTTTGGAGGAGATCCACTTGTGGATATCAAGGCCTCCATCTTGGAGAAGACTACCACCATCAAGACCTCATCTCCTAGGAGTGGGAAGAACTTATCCATTGTATCGTTCCTTTGATTGTGTTCGTGAACTTGTGGATCTTGTGTTGCTATTCTAGTGGATGTGTAATTGGATATTGTTGGAGTGATTTCCTCTTTGTGTTTCTTGGTGTCCATCCTTTTCCCCCTCCAAGTGTGAAAAGATCCATCTTAGGGTTCTACCCTACAACATTATCAATGTCTGAAATTTCTTGCACGGGGAGTAAACATGCACCCAGTGAGACACATGTGTTTTTGCAATCCATTTAGGTGCACTATAACATGTGCATGTAGCTCAAATTTGATTTTTGCACGTTATACCCATAGAAAATCAATCAGTGTACTAAAAGGTCTTAATGATCTCTGTTTTTTGTTTCAAAATTAAATGTCCCTCCTTTGGTAACATATGTTCACCACGGGATAATATAACATGCATCATAGTCGAGGTGGATTCACGGTGTGTGTGTGTGTGTGCGCGCGCGCGCGTGCGCGGGCGCGCACACACACGCGTCTGGGGGGTGGCGGGTGGCTCGTAGTACACTACAAGTCGTGAGCCACCGTGTGGGTTGGCTGTTTTGTGAGGCAGGTGCCACATCAGAGTCGTGAATTCGTTATTTAAAATATTACACAACCCTTTCATACATATATACATGTTTTGGCCACATGCGGTCGATGGTTGTCCTACATGACACTCGATACTCGTGTATGACGCTTTTGTGGGCCCGCGAGGTTGTCGTCCATCACTTCGATGAACAGCCGACAGTGAGGTTAATTTGACCAGCAAGGTAGAATATTTTTTGTTTGCGTTATGGTGGGAGTATATATATAGTACGCGTCGATGAGGTGGGAGGGGACTAGCATATATATATATATATATATATATATACTATACGTACGCGTCCGTGAACAAGTACACCTCACTCAGTGTCGTGACTTTTCAGTTTCCGAGGCACGTGCCACATCAAAGTTGTGAAATTGGCTATTCAGACATCACACAACACCTCTTTGGCCCACATGCATGCAGGCGGTGGTTATCCTAGGAAACTCACGTGTGACGCTTCCATCTATGGGCCCACGATGCCATCGTCGATGCATGCATCACTTTGACCTACATCGGGAGAGGTTAATTAATTTCACCATCAAGGAGGATTCTTTTTGGGTTGTATTACGGTAGGAGCATATAGTATGCATGCGTCGAAGAGGGGGAATGGGACCATCATATGTAGTACGCTTCATGAACGTCGCTCTGTGTGGGGACTTTACGTTTTTTGAGGCATGTGCCACATCAAAGTTGTGCATTTGGGGTATATATTCAACATATGTTTGGCCCACATGCAAAGCAATGGTGGTTGTCCACTCACACTCACTTAAGTGGTTATCAGCAATATTGATGCTTTCCATCTATGTGCCCACTTGGTCCATCACTACTTTGCCTGACAACGAGAGACGTTAATTTGACTTAGGAGGGGATTATTTTTTTGTTTGTAATACGGTATATATATAGGTCATGTTCTGGGATGAAATGATACAGTTTGAGCACACACATGCATGTGTACGCATGAATCCCTCCCATTGAGTCGAAGTAGCTAGTACCACGACACATCATGAACCAATCTCGCTCTGTGTGGGGACGGTATGCTTTTCAATGCATGTGCCACATCAATGTTGTCAAAGGGTATTCAAACATGCATGTACACATCACCTCCATACATATGCATGTAGTGGTTGTCTTTGAACGGTACACTCCCTTGCGTGGTTATCGATGACAAGCCTATATATTCTAGGGCCCGCGTGGACATCCATGATCCCCTTGACCGACAACAAGATAGGTTACCATGGAGGATTCTTTCTTTGGTTCGCGTTATCATAGTATAGGTCATGGTGAGATTCAGACCTAATTAAGTGTGAGTGCATACTCTGCATGCATGCATGCATGAATCCCGTCATGGGTGTAACGCCCCGGATTCGATGCGCCAGGTGTCCGCCAGTTATTCGCCGTCGTTGCCATGTCATGTGCTTGCGTGTTGCATTTTTCTATGTCATCATCTGCATTTCATATCATGTCATCATGTGCATATCTTTTTGCATGCATGTTCGTCTCATGCATCCAAGCATTTTCCCCGTTGTCCGTTTTGCAATCCGACACTCCTATGTCCTCCAATGTTCCCCTTTTTGTCTCCTGTTGCGAGCGGGTGTTAAACATTCTCGCAATGGCCCGAGGTTTGCCAAGTAGCCTTGGTACACCACCGGTAGACCGCCTGTCAAGTTCCGTGCCATTTGGAGTCCGTTTGATACTCCAACGGTTAACCGGGTAACCGTAAAGCCCTCTTTATGTTGCAGCCCAACACCCCTCCAAAGTGGCCCAATAACCCATCCAAACCCCCTCCATGCTCTCGGTCGTTCGATCATGATCGCGTGGCTGAAAACCGCACCTCATTTGGACTCTCCTAGCCACCTCTACCTATATAAACGCCCTCTCCCCCTCCATTTTCGGGTCCAAACCCTAGCTCCATCCTTCTCTGCGCCGCTGGACATGTCCGCTGACGGCCGGACACGTCCAGACTCCACCTCACCCTGGCCAATCCCGCGCTGACACGTCGCCCCGCTGCCCCTGTCCTCCAACCGCGCGCCGCCACCTGTCCCTCTCTCTCCTCCCACCGCGCCGCGGCCCGCGAAGCCCGG
>NC_041391.1:327756304-327813358 GCF_002162155.2 Triticum dicoccoides | reverse complement strand
GCCGCCGGCCGCTTCCCTCACTGCCTCGGCGACCAACGCCTCGCCGCCCGCTCCTCCGGCGAGCCGCCGCCCCGTCTCCGGCCGCCTCGAAGTCCATGCCCACAGCCTCCAGATCCAGATCCGTTTTCGAAGGTTGACCCCGAAATTCCTCTAAGTCCCTGATATTTTGACATTTTATGCCCGTGTTCATCGCATCATAACTCTGCATCCGTGGATCCATTTTGCATGTATAATATATCATAATGTTCGCTGTGAGATGCTCTACATTTCATTCCATTGTGCCATGTTTGTTTGAGTTCATCTTGATGCCCTAATCATCGTTGCAAGAGTGCTATATGATGTTAACCTGCTGAAACTGTTATAACTTGCTGATTTGTCTTTTTCATTGCATTTTGTGTGTGCATCCTATGAGCTTGATGTCTACATGAGTTTTGAGCTACATCATGCCATCTTCACAGTGGTGCCATCCGTGTATTTTTGTGAGTCTTTTACTGAGTGCATCAAGCTCGTGAAGTAGGGTACTTGCTGTTGCTGTTTTGCTAGTCTGTTTCTGTTATATTTTGTTGTCATGTAAACCTGCTGCTACAAGTCATTCTATTCATAATCTGGAGATGTTCACTAAGGATGATTTGTTATACATGCCATGCTCTATCCATTCATGCCCCTGCCTGCATTTATATCCTGTTGTAACCTGTTGTAATCTTGCTCTCAACTTGCTAAATAATGTTGCTGTCAGCCTGATTAACTTTGAGTTTAGTTTTGCCATGAGTTTTCCTAGTGATCCATGCATCCTATGAACTTGTTCTTGCCATGCTTAGCTTCATAAACATGTCTTCTTGCTGTTGGTCACCTTTCCTTGACATGTATTTCTCTGTGGTGAGTGGTACAAGCTCACCAACATGCCTACTTATTGTTGTTCCTGCCATGTATGAATCTGTCATATCACTTGCCATGTTTACGTGGGTGCCATCATATTTTCTGTGCCATTTTGGCTCATGGTCAGTAAGGGCTTTTGTTATATGAGATTAGTATATTCATGCCATGCCTTTTTTGCCATGATAAGTTCTTGTAACATGTTGTTTGATAGCTCTAAACATTGCAACCTGATGTTATTTCTGCCAAGCCTGAAACTGTTATTATTTGCAATCTTGTCATGTCCTTTTGAGCATGTTCTAATGATTTCTGGAGATAGCTCAGTGTTCATGTTTTTTCATGCTATACCTGTACTCCATGCCCATGCCTTTTGTTCTTATGTTTAGGTGCTGTAGCATATTGTTTTGGTGCTTGCAAGATGACCGCTACCCTGGATCTCACTACTATCATTGCTATGCTAGTTGCTTCGTTCTATCGCTATGCTGCGCTTCCTATCATTTGCTCTTCAAGCCTCCCAAATTGCCATGGCAGCCTCTAACCTTTTTCACCTTTCCTAGCAAACCGTTGTTTGGCTATGTTACCGCTTTTACTCAGCCCCTCTTATAGCGTTGTTAGTTGCAGGTGAAGTTGAAGATTGCTCCATGGTGGACAGGGTTATGTTGGGATATCACAATATCTCTTACTTAATTAATGCATCTATATACTTGGTAAAGGGTGGAAGACTCGGCCTTATGCCTGGTGTTTTGTTCCACTCTTGCCGCCCTAGTTTCCGTCATATCGGTATTATGTTCCCGGATTTTGCGTCGCTAACACAGTTGGGTGATTTATGGGACCCCCTCGACAGTTCGCTTTGAATAAAACTCCTCCAGCAAGGCCCAACCTTGGTTTTACCATTTGCCTCACCTACCCATTTTTCCCTTGGGTTTCCAGAGCCCGAGGGTCATCTTTATTTTAGCCCCCCCCCGGGCCAGTGATTCTCTAAGTGCTGGTCCGAACCGAGCAGACTGCGGGCCCCCCTCGGGGAAACTCGAGGTCTAGTTTTACTCGTAGGATGTCTCATCCGGTGTTGCCCTGAGAACGAGATATGTGCAGCTCCTATCGGGATTGTCGGCGCATCGGGCGGCTTTGCTGGTCTTGTTTTACCATTGTCGAAATGTCTTGTAAACCGGGATTCCGAGACTGATCGGGTCTTCCTGGGAGAAGGTATATCCTTCGTTGATCGCGAGAGCTTATCATGGGCTAAGTTGGGACACCCCTGCAGGGTATAAACTTTTGAAAGCCGTGCCCGCGGTTATGTGGCAGATGGGAATTTGTTAATGTCCGGTTGTAGATAACTTGACACCTGATCCGAATTAAAACGCATCAACCGTGTGTGTAGCCGTGATGGTCTCTTCTCGACGGAGTCCGGGAAGTGAACACGGTTTTTGGTTATGTTTGATGTAAGTAGGAGTTCAGGATCACCTCTTGATCATTGCTAGCTTCACGACCGTTCCGTTTGCTCTCTTCTCGCTCTCTTTTGCGTATGTTAGCCACCATACATGGTTAGCCGCTGCTGCAACCTCACCACTTTACCCCTTCCTTTCCCATTAAGCTTTGCTAGTCTTGATACCCATGGTAATGGGATTGCTGAGTCCTCGTGGCTCACAGATTACTACAACAACAGTTGCAGGTACATGTTATGCGATGATCTTGACGCGAGAGCGATGCTTGCTTGTTTTGGAGTTCTTCTTCCGCTTCTTCTTCGATCAGGGGATAGGTTCCAGGTCGACAGCCTGGGCTAGCAGGGTGGATGTCGTTCGAGTTTCTGTTTGTGTTTCATCCGTAGTCAGATGTTGCTCTTATGTATTGTGAAGTTGTATTCGTGTGGCATTGTATGCCTTATGTATGTATCCCCATCTATAATGTAATGTTGATGTAATGATATCCACCTTGCAAAAGCGTATCAATATGCGGTTCTATCCTTGGTGGGACCTTCGAGTCTCTTTAGGATAGTATCGCATATTGGGAGTGACAATCGGTTTGAAGTGTGGTGTGACATACATATGCATCGTCAACTAACGGTCACTCAGTGTGGGGATTTCTGGTCGAAAGCACGGTGCCACATCAAAGTTGTTCCATTGTGTATTCAAACACACCTCTCCATACATATGTTTGGGCCACACGCAGGCAGTGGTTGTCCTCGAGGACTAGCTACTTGCATGATTATTGGCGAGCTAGCCCATCTCCAGGGTCGCATGGACGTCCATCACTTTGACAAACAACAAGAGAGAGGTTGTACGACCAAGGTGGATTATTCTTGGTCCACTTTATGATCCATCTTGGTGAGATGCCTCTCTGGCCCGCCGATTGAAAGTGGGTGTGCGTGTGGGGGGGGACTACTACTTCACACTTTGCTAGGTGAACCTCCATAGGGGGCATGCATTCATAGCTTAGGATTCCCTTCTCGCCGACATGAGGTGGGGGGCAAGCAATACCGTGCGCTTTGCGAGATAGGTGCCACATCAAATTTGCATTTGGTATTTGAACATCAAACCACCCTTTTCATACATACCACATGCAAGTGTGTTTGTGTTCTGACCCTCTCCCGCGTCATTTTTTGCCAAATTTATGAACATTAGAGACAAGTCGGATGACGCAACAGACACGGTTTCACTCACACTAACCGTGTGCCATGTCGGTGCCTCTGTCACGCACATCCGCAAAGTACATTGAGCTCCACGAGGCTTCCCCTCTCAGAAATATCTACCCGCCTGTGAAAGGATCAAGATGGACCTAGAGGGGGTGAATAGGTACAATTACAAGTTTTAATTGTTACTTAGCAATTTAGGAAATAATGCGGAATATGAAAGTGAGCCTAACAATTGCAAGTATGATGCTAAGAGCTAAGCAAGGTAAACAAGTAACACAAGTATTTGAGTAAGCAAGCACAAAATGATATGATTAAAGATTAAGAGACAAGTAACCACAAGTAGTAAGTTAGGGTTAGGGATAACCACAACTCCAAGAGATAAGGATCTATGCCGATGTTCACTTCCTTGGAGGGAAGGTACGTCACCGTTAGAGAGGTGGATGTTACCATGAAGGCACACCAATGCCATGAAGGCTCACTCTATTCTCCCTTTGAGACAACACCATGATGGCATTTCTCAACCACTAGTGGTAGACCTTGAGGTGGTTTCCAAACCTTCACAAACTTTCCGGGGGAAATCACAATGGTCGATTGCTCACCGGAGCACTCCTACTGCCTAGGAGTCTCCAACCTCCAAGAGTAACAAGATACACCACAAAAACAAGGGGGAATCAACTTTCGCTTTGCTGAATGTGTAGATCGAGCACTTCTCCTTTGCTTCCCAAAAGATCAAGAGCTTTGGGTGTCTAAGGAGGGAGATCTCCAAGAAATCAAGGTCTGAAAATGGAGGTGAGAGAAATGGAGTCGTTAAGTCCTTCTTGAGGAAGAAGAAGACTATTTATAGGTGGGGATGGAATATGGCCGCTGGAGGCAAATTTCTGCGCAGCCCGGAAGCTCCGGCCACGCACGGATGTTCCGGCCAAGTTCCGGCCAGGTTCCGAGCTATACAGAGAGCTTGCATCGACTCTGTAGTACCTCGGAAGCTGTCAAAACAGGGGACGGAAGTTCCGGCCTCCCCAGAAGTTCTAGATGACGGAAGTTTCGGCCTCCCCGGAAGTTCCAGATGACGGAAGTTCCAGCAATGGTCCGGCAAGGTTTCGGGCTACACAGAGAGATTGCACAAAAAGAGCAGTTTCTCTACGTACCCCAGAAGCTTCCCGGACCTTCTGGTTCCCGGAAGTTCTGGCCTGAACAGAAGCTTTTCTCTATGATAATTTTCAGATGAATGTGAGAAGACAAGTTGATTCCCAGATATTTTTGTGATGCACCCCCTCTTAATAGTGTGGCTGCCCTAATGACTCAAGAAACAAGAAAACACTATGGTACTCCACTTTTCTTGGGCACTCAGTCTTTCCTTTTTCCAATAAGAGAGGGAATAACCATCCATGCTCCATTTTAACTTAATTAGTGATGTTTACACTAGAGCATGTGGTTAGAGACGCAATTGAAGTTGTCATAGATGTCAAAAATAGTTTAGTGCAACAATGCACTTTCAATCTCCCCCTTTTTTACATAGATGGCAACAAAGCTTGAGAGGGTAATCACATAAAGTATATAAGATATAAAGCAGTTTTTAACGAAAGGTAGGTACTCCCCCACAACCCATGCCTTACTTTAGGATTGCAGTTGAATTAAATGACATGGTTTAGAAGAAACTCCCCCTATCACTGTGCATACCCACACAAGAATGATATATTGACATGGAACCTTTTACTAACCTTGATTTTCATAGTGACGAGAAAAATATGGATAGATGATAGACGCGAAGGTGTTCCGATGTTTCGATAATATATCTATCGTTTTCTGTGGGAGTCGACTTTGACGATCG
Organism: Triticum dicoccoides; assembly: GCF_002162155.2. NCBI lineage: Eukaryota > Viridiplantae > Streptophyta > Magnoliopsida > Poales > Poaceae > Triticum > Triticum dicoccoides. The sequence goes on along the minus strand of NC_041391.1, from coordinate 327,808,028 downwards.
GACTAAGAACATGCGAAGACGTCGCACCTTAGCAATCACTAAACCAACTTCCAAGGGGTTATTGACCACGCTGGTGCATGATCAACCTGACCATGACGGTCTATTTCCTGCGAGCAAACGAAGAACAAGCAAGAAACTGAGATTGCAATCTGGATATTGTGAATATAAGATGGAAGCTTTATTGATCAATATGGGGTTCTGTGACGTCTTGGTCTGGTCGTTGAACACAAATGAAGTACAAGAAGTTGCAGCTATGGAGAACTTTCAATCTAAACAAAACCCAGAGTCTAAATGATGCCCTAAGGGCTGTATATGTGGAGGAGTAGGGGGAATTTCGTGACCCCTTGTAGGAGGGATCCGAATCCAACCCTAACTTTGTTTCCCGTACATACAGACTCTAAAAACAACCTATACTTATGTATTTTGAAATTACATGGGTGTCGGGGATATACCCCGCGGTATGACCCAGCCGGAGATATGACCCGGCTGGGACTTGATGTTTCATTGGTGACTCGGCAGATTATAAGCCGGCGGGAACAATTAAGCATTGTAAGCCAGCAGACACAGTCATATAACCCGGCAGACACAGTCATCTAACCCGGCAGACACAGTCATGTAACCCGGCAGACACAGTCATGTAACCCGGACAGTTAAGCGGGCAGATGTTAAGCCAGATGGTAAGCCAGATGGTAAGTCAGATTGTAAGCCAGACGGTAAGCCAGATGGTAAGCCAGATGGTAAGCCAGACTGTAAGTCAGATTGTAAGCCTGATTGTAAGAAGCCCAAGACGTTAAAGAAGCTCGTGGAGAGAAGCCTGTGAAGAGAAGTCAGAATAGTTCAAGTCTTAGTCCGAGATGGACTCTACATGTAACCTGCCCCTCCAACTTATATAAGGAGGGGCAAGGCTCCCCAAAAGAGGGAGAAGCAAGAAGAAACAATCTCTAGGGCTAGACACAAGAGCCGGCTTACCGGAGACTCGCTCATGATCATAATGAGACCTAGCCACAAACAACATGTAGGGTTATTACCGGATGATATTTCCCGGGGCCCGAAGCTGTCTAAATTCTTGTCTTGTGTATTGATTGTCTCACATCTCTCGATTCCGACCAACCCCTTCAAGCTACCACATAGATGCATTGGCCTCGCAACTAATTCCTCTCACTAGGACATCTGCCGTGACAATTCCATGACAGTTGGCGCCCACCGTGGGGCTTGCGCACGGTGGTGTTGACTTCTTGGAGGGATCTTAATTAGGGTTTCGAGAAGCTCGTAAATTTCCGGGTGAAGAAAAATATGTTTGGAAGGATCTATATTAGCTTTTATCAGGATCAGAAGTTTTTTATGGTGTTGATCCGGTCGGTCAGCAAGATCGTCAGGAAAGATCCTGCCGACAGCTGCCGTGAAACACTTTTGCTATGAGCCGCTTTCAATATGAGTCACTGACAGCTGCCTCGCGGGCACATTCCTCGTTTTTTGTCACCTCAACCACGGACTCGAGCGCCGTCTCCGTGGCTAAACTCACTTCGTCTTTGAATCTGCCTTGGTGCCATAAGTCGCCGCATCTATTCTGAGTCGCCAAAGGACTCTGTTTCTGACTTGGACTTTGAAGCCACTGTCGCCGTCACATCGTCTGCTATTTCCTCTACTACTGCTTCAAGCTGCCGAGTGGCTGCTGGGGCCCCCGAGATCAAACCAAGCCGTCAGCGACCGCTGAAGCAATTCCAAAGTGATCTGATTGATTGCTAGATATACTACTACTACCAACAAGCAGTGCGGTTCCTACTACGTAAAGCTCAAGGCTGATTTGACAACTAGTACTGGTTCCACGTGAAAGTAGTCTGCTAGTTCAGTTTTTTGTTCTCCGTACAGTGGCTACGTAAACACTAAGAATACTACTAGATCAGAGTAAGAAAAAGGAGAGGGCAGCAGCAGTCACACGCCTAAGCGATCAAGGAACCTGGCAATTCAACTTCCATCAAGCTAAATAATATTGTATCTTTGACCATAGTCAAATCAGTTAAGTCGTCGAGGAACCGGCAGCCATCAAGTAGTCCACGTGGGATCCCAAGGAAAAGTATTACCCATGCTGCTTATGCAAGCTACTACATCGACACCCGTGGTCACCGGGCGCTACAAACATCAACATGCGTCTCAATCAGCATTTAAACATCAGCCAACGTCTGTCTACCCGCCAGTGCCGTCATCGTGGCCGACGCCCCTCCGCTTCTGCACGAGTCTCCACGTCGGGTCGCTCGTACCGCAAGTCGCCCGCATGTCCGCCTCTGACTCACCCCCGCACGAACCGTCGCGTCGAGGCGCCGTTACAACCGCTTCCGTGCTGACATGGCCCTGTTCCACCACTGCTTGAGAAGACTCACCAACAGCCTCATCTTCGTTGTTCCGAGCAGGTTATTTGTATTGTTCTGATTGCTTGCAAGTACGACAATGGCACTAAGTCAGATGTGGACAGCACTGCTATTTTTATGCCTCAACATGTTGTCAACTGCCACGAGCTGCCTCCGCCGGCTCTCCCAGTCAGCCGCCACCATCGGCCGCGCTCAGAGCCACCGGTATTATAAACCCGCCGCCCATTTCCATGGCCGAGCCACTGCTATTTCTGCTCCCGAGCGCCCACGTCGTGCTGCTTCGGGTTGCCCATACTGTCGCCGGCGTTTCCGCTCCCCTGCCTCTTCACATGCACCCGAACTGAGCTGGCCCAGCTGAACGGCTCGCTTCTAGCCACTTCCGCTATTGTGGCCCGCGGATCTGTGTCAAATACGCTGACGCCGCCTGACCAAGTTTCCGGCGCCCCTCTACCTCCGCCTCTAAATACAAGAAGCCCATGACCCGGGAGTCGATTTGGGCGTCAAACTTGGTCTCCGCCTTCGAGCTGGTCTTGTTTGACTGATCTCCGTCGGGCTGACCCTGAGCCGCCTCGGCAGCAAGTTGCCATCGGCCGACCGTTTCCACCCCTAGCCCCCCCCAGCTCGGGCTCTGTTGGCCCCTCGACGCATTGCCATTTCTCACGGACATGGCTCCGTCTCCGAGCCACCGCGGCCTCGAGTCGGTGCTGCCCCCACGTGAGTACCGGCGTAGCAGCTATCCGAGCCGCCGCAGCAATGCCAACCTGCCGCGTCCTCACCTCCGCTACTGCCACGAGCCGCCGCCTCCGCGGCCTTACCTCAGCTTCATTCACGACCACATCAGCCGCCTGATGCGTTCACTACTAACGTGGCTGACCATCGACGAACGCTGACCAACTGCCGCTGTGAGCCACAAAGCACCATGTCCTAGCCCAATTGGTCCTTGCGCCTTTGTCTGGGATTCAACGAGCAGCTGCCAGGGCCTCTTCATGTGCCATGTGCTTTTCAGCTCTGCCACGCCGGGTGATCTCCTCCGCTGGCCACCATCGTTGCACCGGCTACTGTGCGACAAAGCCGCCGCAGTCCCCGATCCGCCTCAGTGCCCTGGGCTGCCGCGTTTCGCCAGACGCACCTCTCGGCCGGTCCTCACCACCCGCTCGCCGGTGACGCGCGGCCCGCTCGTGCACATGCTCCTCCAAACAGCCCTGCTCCTCCACCCGGGCCTCTGTTGGCCGCCTCCTCAAATGGCTTTGGCCCTTCTCCTCTGTCCAGGCTGGCCTCAAGCAAGCCGCAACTATCCAAGCAGACCTGAGCTGCCACCCCCGAAGCGGCCTACATCCTCCGCGCGTAACTTACCCTGCGCCACTCCAGCCGTGGCCGTGGCCGAGCCGTAGCCAAGTTGCCTCCGACCCGTTGCGACCCACCGAAGTTGCAGCCCCGGCCTGTTTCGTCGTGATCCGCCAATGACCCCCGTGCTTCAACAACAGTTGTAGGAGAGCCGGCGCCTAATCAACCGCGTGCCGTCATCGCTCCAAGTCGCCGGTTGCCCCTCGCACAGATTCGCGCCGAGCCGCCAGTCATCATTGTCACATCTACAACCGCTATGGTCTCACTTCTAAGCTGCCAATGCGATGAACCACCACCGGCTGCCATCTGTGCAGTGACCTGGCCTCTTGAGCCGCCGTTTCTCCTCGACGGTTTCTGCCATCAAGTCCCCAATACGACGCCCCGAGTCACCTCCGCTGCTCTGAACTAGCCATGGCTCCACCCATGCCTCTGTGCGCTGACCCGCCAGAGCCATCTCCGCCTTTACTACGAGCTACCACTGCCGCTGCAGGTTGAGCCGCCGAGGTTTGCTGACCCGCCTCCGCCGTGGCTGCACCCCGAGTCACACCTCCCTATTTCCTCTGCTATGGTGAGCCGCCACCGGCCTCCGAGCCGCCATGCGACCCGGCTGGAGCAGGCCACCTCAAGCCGCCGCGACTGTGCCCATCCTGAGCCGGCCTCCACTTAGTCCACTGCCGTGGTTGCCTCACACAGGCCTCGTTGACGCGCCATTACGCCTGCGGCTTCACTCGCTGTCGAGCTTTACCTCAAAACAACCCGCCGGTTGCCATCTCTGCCTCTGCTTCAACCCTGCTCTGGTGGGTGCCGGGTCGCCGCTGCCACCACCACGGGCTGCCTCCGCCTCGCCTTATCGCCCCATCCCGAGCAGGCTTGCCGCGACGCTTCTCCTTGCTGAAGGTCTCTTCGACGTCAGCGACCTCGCCCCGAGCGCCTCCTGTCTTCGCGGTTGTAACCCGCCGGGTGCTGAGTCGTCGCTCCCATCTTTGTGATGAGCCGCCGCGCTACTACGACTGTGAGCCGCCCTGCGGCCACTGCCGCTGTGCCTTCAGCCGGCAGGAAAAACTGCCCCCATTACCTCGAAGTCGCCGGTGCGTCCCCGCCTTGGCCTCGTTCTGAGCCGCCACCACCGCGCTTTGAGTCGGTCGCTGCATCAGAAAAGTGGGAGTGGATCGTGGAAAGAAAGAAAAGTCAAAAGGCCTTAGTGCCTGACAAAAAAAAATTCAAGTTACACCAGAGGGTCACCACATCAGCAGAGCTCAACGTGCATATACTATTCAGTATTATATGGCACCATCATCTGCGTTCATCCGACAAAAACAAAATCAGGTGAAATCCATCCAATATATTTTTATATTGCATATTGCTTTCTTTAAAAGAGCAATTACTCTGGCTTGCAAGTTCTCCCATGCAGGACTCAAACCGGTCTATATCACGGTCAACTGTGGAGAATCTCAAGTCAACTCATTGAGTCGTCTTAAAGACTCGAGTCCTACATGGACATGGCTCAGTAAATGTTGCCAGCTTAAAGGCCGTCAGAAAATTTTCGGCTTAAAAAGAAGGATTCCGGTTCAAGGTAAACCTGTCTCCCATAAAGCTTTGAAGCTTTCAAATCCAGTTTAATGTCGCGGTTCAAAAATTAATCTCTCGCAAGTTCGAGTTCTCAAACAAATGAAGGGTTGCCAAAAGATAACTTGCTGCCAGGCGCCGTTCAAACATGGGTATCCTGCCTTACGGCTTATCTTATTATGGTCACTTGGGGGCTTCCTGCTGATCGAGCATAGCTGTCGATACCCTCTTGATCGGTGTAATGCCAAATTTATGGTCACTTCGGGGCTTCCTGTTCAAACATAGGTTGTATTCGAACCAAAGAGAACATAGCTGTCGGTACCCTTTGGATCGGCACACTGCCAAACTCACTAGGGGGCTCTTGATCGCATTCGAATCATAGCTCAACCCCTTTTTTGTCCGACGTGGATCGCATTCGAATCAGCATCATTAAACAACTCTCAAGGTCATTTGGGGGCTTCCTTGTTCAAACATAGGTAGTATTCGAACCAAAGAGAACATAGCTGTCGGTACCCTCTTGATCGGCAACGCCAAAGCCACTGGGGGCTACATGATCGTATTTGAATCCTAGCTTAACCCCTTTGGAACGGTTTACTGATCGTATTCGAATCATAAGCCTTGATTTTCTTTTTGTCTGGATTAAGTTTTTTGAACACAATCTTTTGGGTTTTGAGACTTTTTGCTCATATCTGAAGCATATATGTGGTTTCGATTAACCCGACTTGACTTTGGACGAGATAATCATAAACATTTGGAAGTTTAGTACGATTCAATATCACAGGAACCGGTTTTTCAAACCGGGTTATATTATTCAAATATTTAATAGGCAACATGGCTGGATTTTTATTATGGTTATCAATAACCAATATTATGATTGAGGTTTTCAAAGTCGCTTCAGCGCAATAGATATTATTTTATCAAGGGATATAATTTATTCTATAATGGAAGGAATAGTCCCGAGTTGCTGTAGTCTTACGACCCGGCACTTGGGGGCTACATTATTCAAGTTGAGATTACATCAAATGTGCAAGTCTCATGTCGCTGCAAGCATGCACCATGTGAAGGAAATATTCCCTATAGGCAATAATAAAGTTATTATTTATTTCCTTATATCTTGATAAATGTTTATTATTCATGCTAGAATTGTATTAACCGGAAACATAATACATGTGTGAATACATAGACAAACATAGCGTCACTAGTATGCCTCTACTTGACTAGCTTATTAATCAAAGATGGTTATGTATCCTAACCATAGACATGTGTTGTCATTTGATTAATAGGATCACATCAGAAGAATGATGTGATTGACATGACCCATTCCGTTAGCCTAGCACTTGATCGTTTAGTATATTGCTATTGCTTTCTTCATGACTTATACATGTTCCTGTAACCATGAGATTATGCAACTCCCATTTACCGGAGGAACACTTTGGGTACTACCAAATGTCACAACGTAACTGGGTGATTATAAAGGAGTACTACAGGTGTCTCCGAAGGTACATGTTGGGTTGGCGTATTTCGAGATTAGGTTTTGTCACTCCGATTGTCGGATAGGTATCTCTGGGCCCTCTCGGTAATGCACATCACTATAAAGCCTTGCAAGCAGTGTAGCTAATGAGTTAGTTACGGAATGATGCATTACATAACGATTAAACAGACTTGCCGGTAACGAGATTGAACTAGGTATTGGATACCGACGATCGAATCTAGGGCAAGTAACAGACCGATGACAAAGGGAACAACGTATGTTGTTATGCGGTTTGACCGATAAAGATCTTCGTAGAATATGTGGGAGCCAATATGGGCATCCAGGTCCCACTATTGGTTATTGACCCAAAACGTGTTTCGGTCATGTCTACATAGTTCTCGAACCCATAGGGTCCGCACGCTTAACGTTTCGATGACGGTATTATTATGAGTTTATGAGTTTTGATGTACCGAAGGAGTTCGGAGGCTCGGATGAGATCGGGGACATGACGAGGAGTCTCTAAATGGTCGAGACGTAAAGATCAATATATTGGACAACTATATTCGGACATCGGAAGGGTTCCGAGTGATTCGGGTATTTTCGGGGGTACCGGGGAGTTACGGGAATACGAGGAAGAAATAATGGGCCTCATGGGCCAAGTGGTGGAAGAGAGGAGGCAGGGCGCGGGACCCCCCTAGCCCAAACCGAATTGGACTAGGGGGCTGGCCCCCCTTTCCTCTCTTTCCTCCCTCTCCTTCCTTCTCCTTCTCCTTCCCTTCCTTCTCCTTCTCCTTCCCTTCCTTCCCCTCTCCTAGTTGGACTAGGAAAGGAGGGAGTCCTACTCCCTGTGGGAGTAGGACTCCTCCCTGGCGCGCCCTCCCTTGGCCGGCCGCCCCCTCCCCCTTGCTCCTTTATATACGGGGGCAAGGGGGCACCCCATGACACACAAGTTGATCTACGGATCGTTCCTTAGCCGTGTGCGGTGCCCCCTTCCACCATATTCCACCTCGGTCATATCGTCGCGGAGTTTAGGCGAAGCCCTGCGCCGGTAGAACATCATCATCGTCACCACGCCGTCGTGCTGACGGAACTCATCCCCGACGCTTTGCTGGATCGGAGCCCGGGGATCGTCATCGAGCTGAACGTGTGCTGAACTTGGAGGTGCCGTACGTTTGGTACTTGGATCGGTCGGATCGTGAAGACGTACGACTACATCAACCGCATTGTCATAATGCTTCCGCTTACGGTCTACGAGGGTACATGGACAATACTCTCCCCTCTCGTTGCTATGCCATCACCATGATCTTGCGTGTGCATAGGGAATTTTTTGAAATTACTACGTTCCCCAATAGTGGCATCCGAGCCGAGGTTTTATGCATTGATGTTATATGCACGAGTAGAACACAAGTGAGTTGTGGGCGATACAAGTCATACTGCTTACCAGCATGTCATACTTTGGTTCAGTGGTATTGTTGGATGAAGCGGCCTGGACCGACATTACGCGTACGCTTACGCGAGACTGGTTTTACCGCCGTGCTTTGCACACAGGTGACTAGCGGGTGTCTATTTCTCCAACTTTAGTTGAACCGAGTGTGGCTACGCCTGGTCCTTGTGAAGGTGAAAACAGCACTAACTTGATGAACTATCGTTGTGGTTTTGATGCGTAGGTAAGAACTGTTCTTGCTCAGCCCGTAGCAGCCACGTAAAATTTGCAACAACAAAGTAGAGGACGTCTAACTTTTTTTTGCAGGGCATGTTGTGATGTGATATGGTCAAGACGTGATGCTATATTTTATTGTATGAGATGCATGTTTTGTAACCGAAGTTATCGGCAACTGGCAGGAGCCATATGGTTGTCGCTTTATTGTATGAAATGCAAACGCCCTGTAATTGCTTTACTTTATCACTAAGCGGTAGCGATAGTCGTAGAAGCAATAGATGGCGTAACGACAACGATGCTACGATGGAGATCAAGGTGTCGCGCCGGTGATGATGGTGATCACGATGGTGCTTCGAAGATGGAGATCACAAGCACAAGATGATGATGGCCATATCATATCACTTATATTGATTGCATGTGATGTTTATCCTTTATGCATCTTATCTTGCTTTGATTGACGGTAACATTTCAAGATGCTCTCTCACTAATTATCAAGAAGTGTTCTCCCTGAGTATGCACCATTGCGAAAGTTCTTCGTGCTGAGATGCCACGTGGTGATCGGGTGTGATAGGCTCTACGTTCAAATACAACGGGTGCAAAACAGTTGCACACGCGGAATACTCAGGTTAAACTTGACGAGCCTAGCATATACAGATATGGCCTCGGAACACGGAGAGCGAAAGGTCGAACGTGAATCATATAGTAGATATGATCAACATAGTGATGTTCACCATTGAAACTACTCCATCTCACGTGATGACCGGACATGGTTTAGTTGATTTGGATCACGTAATCACTTAGATGACTAGAGAGATGTCTGTCTAAGTGGGAGTTCTTAAGTAATATGATTAACTGAACTTTAATTTATCATGAACTTAGTCCTGGTAGTATTTTGCAAATTATGTTATAGATCAATAGCTCGCGTTGTTGCTTTCATATGTTTATTTTGATATGTTCCTAGAGAAAACTGTGTTGAAAGATGTTAGTAGCAATGATGCGGATTGGATCCGTGATCTGAGATTTATCCTCATTGCTGCACAAAAGAATTATGTCCTTGATGCACCGCTAGGTGACAAACCTATTGCAGGAGCAGATGCAGATGTTAAGAACGTTTGGCTAGCTCAATATGATGACTACTTGATAGTTTAGTGCATCATGCTTAACGGCTTAGAATCGGGACTTCAAAGATGTTTTGAACGTCATGGACCATATGAGATGTTCCAGGAATTGAAGTTAATATTTCAAGCAAATACCCGAGTTGAGAGATATGAAGTCTCCAACAAGTTCTATATCTAAAAGATGGAGGAGAATCGTTCAACTAGTGAGCATGTGCTCAGATTGTCCGGGTACTTCAAATTGCTTGAATCAAGTGGGAGTTAATCTTCCAGATAAGATAGTGATTGACAGAATTCTCTAGTCACCATCACTAAGTTACTAGAACTTTGTGATAAACTATAGTACACAAGGGATGACAAAAACGATTCCCGAGCTCTTCATGACGTTGAAATCGACGAAGGTAGAAATCAAGAAAGAGCATCAAGTGTTGATGATTGACAAGACCACTAGTTTCAAGAAAAGGGCAAAGGGAAAGAAAGGGAAACTTCAAGTAGAATGGCAAACAAGTTGTCACTCCCGTGAAGAAGACCAAAGCTGGACCAAAGCCTGAAACTGAGTGCTTACACTACAAAGGAAATAGTCACTGGAAGCGGAAATGCCCTAAATATTTGGTGGATAAGAAGGATGGCAAAGTGAACAAGGGTATATTTGATATACAGGTGTTTGATGTGTGCCTTACTAGTGTTTATAGTAGCCCCTGAGTATTTAATACTTGTTCGGTTGCTAAGATTAGTAACTCGAAACAGGAGTTACAGAATAAACAGAGAGTAGTTGAAGGGGAAGTGACGATGAGTGTTGGAAGTAGTTCCAAGATTGATATGATCATCATCGCACACTCCCTATACTTTCGGGATTAGTACCTAAATAAATGTTATTTGGCATTTGCGTTGAGCATGAACATGATTTGATCGTGTTTATTGCGATACGGTTATTCATTTAAAGTTAGAGCATAATTGTTATTCTGTTTACATGAATAAGACCTTCGATGGTCATACACCCAATGAACATTGTTTGTTGGATCTCGATCGTAGTGATACACATATTCATAATATTGATGCCAAAAGATGCAAATTTAATAATGATAGTGCAACTTATTTGTGGCACTGCCATTTGGGTCATATAGGTGTAAAGCGCATGAAGAAACTCCATAAAGATGGATTTTTGGAATCACTTGGTTATGAATCATTTGATGCTTGCGAACCGTGCCTTTTGGGCAAGATGACTAAACTCCATTCTCCCGAACAATGGAACAAGCTACTGACTTATTGGAAATAATACATACTGATGTATGCGATCCAATGAGTGTTGATGCTCGTGGCAAGTATCGTTATTTTCTAACCTTCACAAGATGATTTGAGTAGATATGGGTATATCTACTTGATGAAACATAAATCTGAAATAGTTGAAAGGTTCAAAGAATTTCAGAGTAAAGTGGAAAAATCATCGTAACAAGAAAATAAAGTTTCTATGATCTGATCACGGAGACGAATATTTTAGTTATGAGTTTGGTCTTCAATTAAAACAATGTGCAATAGTTTCACAGCTCATGCCACCTGGAACACCACAATGTTATGGTGTGTTCGAACGTCGTAACCGCACTTTATTGATATGGTGCGATCTATGATGTCTCTTACTGATTTACCACTATTGTTTTGGGGTTATGCATTAGACACAGCTGCATTCACGTTAAAAGGGCACCATCTAAATCCATTGATACGACACCATATGAACTGTGGTTTAGCAAGAAACCCAAGTTGTCGTTTCTTAAAGTTTGGGGCTGCGATGCTTATGTGAAAAAGTTTCATCCTAATAAGCTCGAACCCAAATCGGAGAAGTGCGTCTTCATAGAATACCCAAAGGAAATTGTTGGGTACACCTTCTATCACAGATCCGAAGGAAAGATATTCGTTGCTGAAAATGGATCCTTTCTAGAGAAGGAGTTTCTCTCGAAAGAAGTGTGTGGGAGGAAAGTAGAACTTGATGAGGTAACTGTACCTTCTCCCGAATTGGAAAATAGTTCATCACTGAAATCAGTTCAAGTGATTCCTACACCAATTAGTGAGGAAGCTAATGATGATGATCATGAAACTTCAGATCAAGTTACTACAGAACCTCGTAGGTCTTCTAGAGTACGTTCTGCACCAGAGTGGTACGGTAATCCTGTTCTGAAAGTCATGTTACTAGACCATGATAAACCTACGAACTATGAGGAAGCGATGATGAGCCCAGATTCCGCAAAATGGCTGGAGGCCATGAAATCTGAGATAGAATCCATGTATGAGAACAAAGTGTGGACTTTGGTGGAGTTGCCCGATGATCGGCAAGCCATATTGTATAAATGGATCTTCAAGAGGAAGACGAACGTTGATAGTAGTGTTACTATCTACAAAGCTCGACTTGTCGCAAAAAAGTTTTTTTTGACAAGTTCAAGGTGTTGACTACAATGAGATTTTCTCAACTGTAGCGATGCTTAAGTCTGTCCGAATCATGTTAGCAATTGCCACAATTTATGAAATCTGGCAAATGGATGTCAAAACTGCATTCCTTAATGGTTTTCTTAAAGAAGAGTTGTATATGATGCAACCAGAAGGTTTTGTCAATCCTAAAGGTGCTAACAAAATATGCAAGCTCCAGCAATCCATCTATGGACTGGTGCAAGCATCTCGGAGTTGGAATATACGCTTTGATAAGTTGATCAAAGCATATAGTTTTATACAGACTTGCGGTAAAGCCTGTATTTACAAGAAAGTGAGTGGGAGCACTACAACATTTCTGATAAGTATATGTGAATGACATATTGTTGATCGGAAACAATGTAGAATTATTCTGCAAAGCATAAAGGAGTGTTTGAAAGGAGTTTTTTCAAAGAAAGACCTCAGCAAAGCTACTTACATATTGAGCATCAAGATCTATTGAGATAGATCAAGACGCTTGATAGGTTTTCAATAAGTACATACCTTGTTAAGATTTTGAAATAGTTCAAAATGGAACAGTCAAAGAAAGAGTTCTTGCCTGTGTTGCAAAGGTGTGAAATTGAGTAAGACTCAAATCCCGACCACGGCAGAAAATAGAAAAGAGAATGAAAATCATTCCCTATGCCTCAGTCATAGGTTCTATAAAGTATGCCATGCTATGTACCAGACCTATTGTATACCTTACTCTGAATTTCGCAAGAGAGTACAATAGTGATCTAGGAGTAGATCACTGGACATTGGTCAAAATTATCCTTAATGGAATAAGGATATGTTTCTCAATTATGGAGGTGAAAAAAGGTTCGTCGTAAAAGGTTACGTCGATACAAGTTTTGGCACTGATCCAGATGACTCTAAGTCTTAATCTGGATACATATTGAAAGTGAGAGCAATTAGCTAATGAGTTAGTTACGGAATGATGCATTACGTAACGAGTAAAGATACTTGCCGGTAACGAGATTGAACTAGGTATTGGATACCGACGATCGAATCTCGGGCAAGTAACATACCGATGACAAAGGGAACAACGTATGTTGTTATGCGGTTTGACCCATAAAGATCCTCGTAGAATATGTGGGAGCCAATATGGGCATCCAGGTCCCGCTATTGGTTATTGACCGGAAACGTGTTTCGGTCATGTCTACATAGTTCTCGAACCCGTAGGGTCCGCACGCTTAAGGTTTCGATGACAGTTTTATTATGAGTTTATGAGTTTTGATGTACCGAAGGAGTTCGGAGTCCCGGATGAGATCGGGGACATGACGAGGAGTCTCGAAATGGTCGAGAAGTAAAGATCGATATATTGGACGACTATATTCGGACATCGGAAGGGTTCCGAGTGATTCGGGTATTTTCGGGGGTACCGAGAGTTACGGGAATACGAGGAAGAAGTAATGGGCCTCATGGGCCAAGTGGTGGAAGAGAGGAGGCAGGGCGCGCGGCCCCCCTAGCCCAAACCGAATTGGACTAGGGGGCTGGCCCCCGTTTCCTCTTTTTCCTCCCTCTCCTTCCTTCTCCTTCTCCTTCCCTTCCTTCCCCTCTCCTAGTTGGACTAGGAAAGGAGGGAGTCCTACTCCCGGTGGGAGTAGGACTCCTCCCTGGCGCGCCCTCCCTTGGCTGGCCGCCCCCTCCCCCTTGCTCCTTTATATATGGGGGCAAGGTGGCACCCCATGACACACAAGTTGATCTACGGATCGTTCCTTAGCCGTGTGCGGTGCCCCCTTCCACCATATTCCACCTCGGTCATATCGTCGCGGAGTTTAGGCGAAGCCCTGCGCTGGTAGAACATCATCATCGTCACCATGCTGTCGTGCTGACGGAACTCATCCCCGATGCTTTGCTGGATCGGAGCCCATGGATCGTCATCGAGCTGAACGTGTGCTGAACTCGGAGGTGCCGTACGCTCGGTACTTGGATCGGTCGGATCGTGAAGACGTACGACTACGTCAACCGCGTTGTCATAACGCTTCCGCTTACGATCTACGAGGGTACGTGGACAATACTCTCCCCTCTCGTTGCTATGCCATCACCATGATACTTGGGGGCTAATGCAAAGTCATTTTTACTGGCCTTATTGAAGACCCGACTCATCATATCATAATGAGCCGGCCCTTGGGAGCTACACGTTGTTGTTCAAGTATACATGATTATATCTACAAAGTCCCTGCTCATTATTGCATAATGACCTGGCCCTTGGGGGCTACACTGGTTGAAGTTTTTATGAGCATAAAGCAATTTCAAGTCCCAAGTTACTGCAAGCATGACAACCCGACACTTGGGGGCTACATATGTGGAATACTCATTTTGGACTAGTGATTGAGATAAACAACATGGATTTCTTCAAAGTGATAATATTTTTGTTGAAGCATGTCTTAAGTCAATACTTTGTTCTGCTCAAGACTTGGGGGATACAGGTAATATGGATATGAGGGAGAGAAATTTTCAAAATTCTCAGTTTTGACCCGGCATCGGCAACAATTATGACTTGGCATCATCTATTTATAAACCCGGCAAGTTTTTTCATCTTTAAGCCGGTTGAAGGTGACATGAGTATTTCAAGACCAATATTTTCAAGCATTTGGGAGCTGAGTCAAATGAATTATTTTTAACAGTCTTTCTCTGTGAGAAACCAACGTCAGCAAATTGATTATGAAGTTGGCTCATTGACCCAGATTTTCGAAGGAGGAAATAACAAGGAGTTAAGGATGACCAGGTGCCGACTTACAAGAATATTTAACCCGGAGCATAACCTGTTAAAATTGTTCTTGTGTTTTGTTTATAGGATCAGTTTAACATGGATGAGTCCAAATTAAACTAGGGGCTAATGTCGGGGATATACCCCGCGGTATGACCCGGCCGGAGATATGACCCGGCTGGGACTTGATGTTTCATTGGTGACACGACAATGGGCCTGGCCCAATAATAAGGTGACGCAACACCTATAATAGCCTCTGGACGAAATTTGTGAAGTTGCATCTTGTATATTTCGTCCAAGCCTTCGTGCGCTCATTACGGTGGCTTCAGAGTCCTGAAATGATCACTTGAAACTCCGTTGTTGTTTCCCTTGCGCATGCCATCATCTCCATGCTTGTTCTTTCCCCAATGTTCATCCTTATTCAAGCTAGGCCCTTCATTTGTAAGCAAAATAAATGTATCCAATTTAGGCAACATCACATTCTCATGAACATTAGAATCATTACCAAGAAACAAAAGTACCTGGTAATTTAATTGGCGTGCGTGAGCTCTAGTAATTGGTCCAGTATGTATAATAGCAGGGGCTGTGTGTGTAACAATGGTATTGATGTCCTCATCAATAGATCATAGCCTGATAGATGTCTCACACAATATGAGAGTATAGAATATGCCATGTAACCTACTTGCCACAAGATAGTGGCATAAAGATAGATAGTTAACGGACATAATGGGTTTGTAATAACAAGATAAGATCCAAATAGGAGCAAATAAGAGCAAAGGTTCAACAGTTCACCAAGCAACATAAAATAAGCAAGAGATAAAAAATAAACAATAAGCCCTGATAAGCCCTATCAAGCACCACATCTCCCCCTGTTGTCACCACCATGGAAAAAAGGAAAGGTGGAGGTGGCCACAAACAGCCCCTAGGAAAGGGACGCAGAGGGGTCGTCAGACGACTCTCCAGAAGACTTTGGGCCATGAGGGCGGTGAGAAGAGGCTTCATCTCCGGCTTCAACATCAAACCGAGCAAACAGAGACTAGTATTTCTCAAAAGGAATCACATTAGACTCTGAACCGTGAGCAATGTCCATATCAGATGCACGCATGCCATCCTTAAGAGCCTTGATGCCCTGCTTCCTAGACATGTGCTCCTCCCACTGCTTCTTGTGCATGTCTTGCTGCAAACAGAACATGTTCTTGAGAAGACGCCAAAGTTTGTTGCTCCTCCTTGACTCAGAGTAACTGGGCTCCCCACGGTGAAAAGCATGAGAGTGGGGGCGAAGCTCAAAGTTGTGTGGATCTCCAGCATGTAGCTCCTCTTCCTCATCATCATCTCCCTCATGGGCAGTCGCCTTGCCCTTCTTGACCAACGAGATAACACTAGAGTGAACAGTTAGACGCTAGCCTGCAAGTGCATTAGGAGCAATCTCAACAATCAAGGCTGTAATATAGGGAGCATAGATAGGAACCTTGCGGTTCATCACCACATTATACATTTCATGCCACATAAAGTCCATCACATCAATGGGGCCCTGCTCAGAGTTGTGACAAGTGTAGTGATGAAGGTTGATGAGGTGTCCACGAATCTTGTTCTTGTCAACCACTTTGACAACAAGAATTTCCCGAAAGATCCGGTGCATGATGTCATAGAAAGGCAGAAGATCACCAACAGATCAAACCTTGCCGGATGGAGGATATAAATCAGCCAAGTGAGGAGCCTGATAGACCCCTTTGTCGTGGATCTTGTAGCCGCGGTCCACAGTAGAGTCAGTCTATTCATATCCCAAGAGCCCAGCCAGCACTGAGAATGGAGCAGAACACTCATCCTCACCACTCATCCAAGTAAGAGTGCGCTGCATATCAGTCCCAAAAAGCATAGTGTTATAGAACTGAGCCACAAGAGGCGGAAAGACATCATGTTGAAAGCACATAAGCGGAAGGAGGTTGAACACACATGCTCTAGATCCCATCAAAGTAGGCAGAATTTGTGGGAGTTTTGTCAAAGTGAGAAATGTTGATGCACTTCTGAATGACACACTTGTTGACAAACTAAGAAAAGAACTCCTCATAGTTGTGTTGCTGGAATAGTGTACAAAACTTGGAATCAGCCACATGGTCATGGTCATGGCGATAAGGATTGACTCGGCAAAGAGCAATCCACTCAGGAGGGGGCATTGCCCTCATTGTGACTGGCTCAGGAGGAGGAGGTTGAACATTCATTCCCTTGGCCTTCTTGGAAGTAATCTTCTGCTTCTTGGAGTGAACAGGAGCAGCAGTAGGAGATGCACTGCCTTCAGCCTCAGCATCTGCCTCAGGATGGCAGTCAAACATGTTCTCACGCCCCAAAACAACGGCCTTTGTCTTCTTGACCCGTTCCTTGGATTACCGTTCATACACCTTGGATTGGCGAGCACGCGAGCCAGACCCTCCCGCTGACAGAGATGAGAAGAATAGCATGGGGATAGAATAAGTACACAAGCTTCAAAACAAAAAAAATCAAATAATCTCATTATACAAAAAATATGGCAGAACTCTTCTTAGGCCGGAAGGGGGGAGGCCGGAAGTTCCGGCGGCCGGAATATCCGGGGAGCCCGGAAGCTCCGGCAGACGGAAGTACCATCCCTGGCCCGGACGTGGAAATCCTAGCGAGGCCGGAAGTTCCGGCCTGCCTGGAAGTTCCGGGCATTGGCATGGTCGCAAGGTTTCTTCCGAATTTGAGGAGGGGACAGTCACATATCCTATAATGGATTATAAAGAGGGAGCACTATAGATCTAAAGTGGATGCAGGACATAGGATTTGATGCTTGTGTGTATCCTACTACCATAAGCATGATCTACAATCCCTAGGAAAATCCACAGAGATAGCAGAAGAATTCTTAGGTTACCTTCCTCCATGGAGATGGTGGAGAGCAGAGATGCCCTCCAAATACGATGAAGGGAAGAAGGGGCCGAAGGTTCCGAGGGCCTGCAGCTCACTCGAAAGTCGTCGATGGATGAGGGGCGCCGGGGGAAGGGAGCAGAGGGAGGTACTGAGGAAAGGGGAAAATACCCCTTTTCTCATCCCTTGCCCATGTTACGTGCCCCAAACCTGTGACGCCCGGAAGTTCCGGGTAAGGCCGGAAGTTTTGGCGGCCAGAAGTTCCAGGCACCACCCAGGAAGTTCCGTGATATCCAGAGAGAATACGATCTCTCTGAACTCCTGAGAATTAGAGGGAGGGAGTCCGAAAGCTCCCAAGACCACCACACACCCAATCAACATTTATGTGATTGGATTGAAGCTTGCGAACCACACAAATATCAGATGGATACAAGATGAGAGATGCTTGGGTTGAACCGGAGCAATGGGCAACACAATCGACAACACTCAAGAGTAACAACGAGAAAACTCAATCAGAGATGAAAAATAAGTCCAACCTCTCGAGGAGAGGGCAGTGGACAAGTCCACCATGTTTCAGTATATGTGACTTGGCACTGCGAAGATTTTATCCTTGAGCCCAACATCACAACTCCATCATTTAAAGTACTAAGTCACAAAAGTGAAAACATAGTAACTTTGAGAGTGTTTGGTTTGTTTATGCATCATATAGGGTGAGATAACTGGTGACCCACAAGTATAGGGGATCTATCGTAGTCCTTTCGATAAGTAAGAGTGTCGAACCCAACGAGGAGCAGAAGGAAATGATAAGCGATTTTCAGCAAGGTATTCTCTGCAAGTACTGAAATAAGTGGTAACAGATAGTTTTGTGATAAGATAAATTGTAACGAGCAACAAGTAACAAAAGTAAATAAAGTGCAGCAAGGTGGCCCAATCCTTTTTGTAGCAAAGGACAAGCCTGGACAAACTCTTATAATAGGAAAAGCGCTCCCGAGGACACATGGGAATATCGTCAAGCTAGTTTTCATCACCCTCATATGATTCGCGTTCAGTACTTTGATAATTCGATATGTGGGTGGACTGGTGCTTGGGTGCTGTTCTTACTTGAACAAGCATCCCACTTATTATTAACCTCTATTGCAAGCATCCGCAACTACAACAAAAGTATTAAGGTAAACCTAACCATAACATGAACATATGGATCCAAATCAGGCCCTTACGAAGCAACGCATAAACTAGGGTTTAAGCTTCTGTCTCTCTAGCAACCCATCATCTACTTATTACTTCCCAATCCCTTCCTCTAGGCCCAAATAATGGTGAAGTGTTATGTAGTCGATGTTCACATAACACCACTAGAGGCTAGACAACATACATCTTATCAAAATATCGAACGAATACCAAATTCACATGACTACTAATAGCAAGACTTCTCCCTTGTCCTCAGGAACAAACGTAATTACTCATAAAGCATATTCATGTTCATAATCAGAGGGATAACAATATGCATAAAGGATCTGAACATATGATCTTCCACCAAATAAACCAACTAGCATGAACCACAAGGAGTAATCAACACTACTAGCAACCTACTAGCACCAATCCCGGACTTGGAGACAAGAATTGGATACAAGAGATGAACTAGGGTTTGGAGATGAGATGGTGCTGGTGAAGATGTTGATGGAGATTGCCCTCTCCTGATGAGAGGAGCGTTGGTGATGACGATGGTGATGATTTCCCCCTCTCGGAGGGAAGTGTCCCCGGCAGAACAGCTCTACCGGAGCCCTAGATTGGTTCCGCCAAGGTTCCGCCTCGTGGCGGCGAAGTCTCGTCCCGAAAGTTTGCCTTCTATTTTTTTCTCATCGAAAGACTTCATATAGGAGAAGATGGGCGTCAGAGAGCCACCAAGGGGGCCATGAGGTAGGGGGGGCGCGCCCCAGGGGGGGCGCCCCCACCCTCGTGAGCAGGGTGTGGGCCCCCTGGCCTTCATCTTTGGCGACGATTTTTATTTATTTATTTTAAGATAATCCGTGGAGTTTTAGGACTTTTGGAGTTGCGCAGAATAGGCCTCCAATATTTGCTCCTTTTCCAGCCCAGAATTCCAACTGCCGTCATTCTCCCTCTTCATGTAAACCTTGTAAAATAAGAGAGAATAGCCATAAGTATTGTGACATAACGTGAAATAACAGCCCATAATGTAATAAATATTGATATAAAAACATGATGCAAAATGGATGTATCAACTCCCCCAAGCTTAGACCTCGATTGTCCTCAAGCAAAAAGCCAATAACAATAAATATGTCCTCATGTTTAGAGGTAGAGGCGTCGATAAAAAATAAGATACGGACATGAAGGCATCATGATTATTTCCATAACAGCAACATATATAGATTTTGTCATATGATTACTTATGTTCAAGTGATGATCTTTTCACAATGCAAGAGTATGAATCAGAAAACATATTGAGCACCAACAAATTATAACCTCAGTCATTGAAGCAATTGCAATTTATCATAACATCGGAAAGAGTCTATGTCAGAGCTTAAAAGCAAGTCCACATACTCAACTATCACTTAGTCCTTCATAATTGCTAACACTCACGCAATACTTGTGGTTACGGAGTTTTAATCGGACACAAAGAAAGATAGGGGCTTATAGTTTTGCCCCACAACCTTTTACCTCAACGGTAATGTCAACAATAATAATTCATGCTCCCCTACATCCAATTATATATATATATATATATATATATATATATATATATATATATATCATGTTCTTTCCAACATGTTGAGCTTGCCAAAGGATAAAATGAAAAAGGAAAGGCGAAGATCACCGTGACTCTTGCATAAGGTAGAGGATAATAATAAAAGATAGGCCCTTCGCAGAGGGAAGCAGAGGTTGTCATGCGCGTTTAGGGTTGATGCACAAAATCTTAATGCAAAAGAACGTCACTTTATATTGCCCCTTGTATGTGGACCTTTATTATGCAGTCCGTCGCTTTCATTCCTTCCACAACAAGTTTGTACAAAGCTTATTTTCTGTGCACTAATAAGTCATGCATATTTAGAGAGCAATTTTTATTGCTTGCACCGATGACAACTTACTTGAAGGATCTTACTCAATCCGTAGGTAGATATGGTGGACTCTCATGGCAAAACTGGTTTAAGGGTATTTGGAAGCACAAGTAGTATTTCTACTTGGTGCTGAGAATTTGGCTAGCATGACGGGGAAAGGCAAGCTCAACACGTTAGAGGATCCATGACAACATACTTTATCTCACATGTAAGAAAACATAACTCATTATGTTGTCTTCCTTGTCCAACCTCAACTCTTTAGCATGTCATATTTTAATGAGTGCTCCCAATCATAAAAGATGTAAATGATAATATATGTATATGTGAAACCTCTCTTTCCTTATTACTTCCTATTAATTGCAACGATGACCAAAGCTATATTTTCCAACTCCCAACAACTTTTAATCATCGTACTCTTTCTATGTGAAGTCATTACTTTCAATAAGATCAATATGAACTCTTTGATTCTTTTTGTTCCTTTTGTTCTTTCTATTTACCCAAGATCATGGCAAAATAATCAAGCCCTCGACTCAACACTAATCTTTATTATATAGCTCACGGACTCGACTACAAAGAAGGATCATAAAGCAAAACTCAAAACTAGATCATGCCATGACTTTATTCTACTAAATCAAGATACTATTAATAGGATCAAACTAAGAAAAACGGTAAATATAGGAGTTGTGATGGTGATACGATACCAGGGCACCTCCCCCAAGCTTGGCAGTTGCCAAGGGGAGTGCCCATACCCATGTGATTATGTCTACTTATTTGTTGTTGGCGGTGGAGGTGTTGTTGATGATGCAGGCTTGTCGTCCACCTTCCATGGCATAGGCTCACCATCATAGAAGGATGATCGAGTCTCCAGAATCCTCAAATCTGCAGCCAAACTCATCCTTTTGAATCTATATTCATACTCACAGTTTTGGTTTTGCAGATCATAGATTTGGGCTTGGAGGTGCTCGATCTTCTCCTGTAGCTTGAAGATGGCCTCCTCGGTGTTCTTGGCATCCGGCTCGTAGTTGTTGGTGAACTCCGCGAGCATCTTGTGGATAGCGTTGATTCCACACTCCACCATCCCCTAGCACTTGAAAACTTGTTGCTCCATTGCTTCGAGCCTCGACTCCATGCTTTCGGTTCCCTTTGGTCCCTCAACATCGCGGATGTGCAGCAACCCATCACGCATCTCAATGGTTTGAGGGTGTCGCAACACTTCCGCGAGGTAGGGGTTGATCACTTTCTCGAAGAACTTGTCCTTGGAAGCACTTGGGGTCGTCATGATGATCAAGATCTGTCAAAAAACAGCTTGAAACAAGAACAGAGGAGGTTTGCGTGATACGAGAGTCCAATCCCTCGGGAGAATATATAATGAATTTTTACCGACCAAAATACGTATCGTGCAAGAAAACGGAGTCCGGAGGGCACACGAGGTGCTCACAAGGTAGGGGGGCGCGCCCACCACCCTCGTGGGGCCCTCGTGTCCTTCCCGGACTGCCACTTATTTTTCTATTTTTCTAAATATTCCAAAACGGAGAAATATTGCCTTAAAAATTGTTTTCGAGTCGGTTTACTTACCGTACCACATACCTATTCCTTTTCGGAGTCTGGAACGGTCTGGAAGGTGTCCCTTATGTATTCCTCCGGGGTTACGGTTTCAATAATATTGGTTTCAACATTTTTAGGATTACCTAAGATATAGTGTTTGATCCTTTGGCCGTTTACCACCTTAGGATTTGTGCCCTCGAAGTTGTTGATTTTTATGGCACCGGAACGATAGACCTCCTCGATAACGTAGGGACCTTCCCATTTGGAGAGAAGTTTCCTTGCAAAAAATCTTAGACGAGAGTTGTATAGCAATACATAATCACCTACATTAAACTCACGCTTTTGTATCCTTTTGTCATGCCATCTTTTAACTTTTTCTTTAAACAACTTGGCATTTTCATAAGCTTGGGTTCTCCATTCATCAAGTGAGCTAATATCAAATAACCTCTTCTTGCCGGCAAGTTTGAAATCATAGTTGAGCTCTTTAATAGACCAATATGCCTTATGTTCTAGTTCGAGAGGTAACTGACATTCTTTTCCATAAACCATTTTATACGGAGACATGCCCATAGGATTCATATATGCAGTTCTATAGGCCCATAATGCGACATCCAGTTTCTTGGACCAATTCATTCTAGACCTGTTGGGGATATAACTATTTGTGTAAGCCGCCTAGGAGGGGCCGGGTTACGCAAAGTGGACTCACCAGAAAGAAGCCCAAGAGCAAGCATGAAGATGGCAGTTCAATAAAGGGCTTAAAGCCCACGGGCGACTTAAGGCCCATTGTAGTAAACCGCCATAATGGCATGACTTGTATCATAAGGTAGATTTAACTAGTCACCGAGCCGGACACTGTTTATAAGCCGGCCGGGACTCTGTAGGCCACAGGGCGTCAACCCGTGTATATAAGGGGACGACCTGTTGGTGGCTTAGGGCAAGAAACAACTCATCGAGAGCCAAGCATAGCGTATCTCGCTCCCTGGTCATCGAAACATCAATACCAACCCAACTAGACGTAGGCCTTACCTTCACCGTAAGGGGCCGAACTAGTATAAACCTCTCGTATCCTTTGTCTCGATTAACCCCTTCAAGCATCCTAGTTGCGATGGCTCCACAACTAAGTCCTTTCACGAGGACATCTGACGTGACAATTCCACGACAGTTGGCTCCCACCATGGGGTTAGCGCACAGTGGATTTGAGTTCTTGAAGGGCAACTTCGAAGGGCTCAAGGGATACGTTGTGGGCCGGATGACCAAGAGTCGTCGCGGCAAGATCTACATCGACGACGAAGGCTGGGGTCCCAACGCCGGCTCAATTGAGTATGGGTACTGGGTCCCCTTCGGCGGAATCCACGTCTTCATCGGCCCGATCGGTGAGCCGGGCCCTGAGCCGGACAACTGCACCGACCTCGTCGAGACAGCTCAGCGTGCGAGGAAGACCCGAATTCAACCTGCCATGAAGCGTGCCTTTGTGGGTTGCATCCACGGAGAGGAACTCTCTGAAGGATCTGGAGATGATGGTGAGACGACCGTCTTCTCAGACGGTGATTCGTCCGCTGGCTCAACATATTCGTTGTACCAAGTGCAAGACGGCGTACTCGGGGGCTGTTCTGATGGCACTAGTATTTCGGACCCCTGTGAGCCGCCAAGATGGGCAGGAATCTTCATGGCTGGGACTCAGCCCGGCTCAAACTCTACGGCTGCTACCGCAATAACATCCGGGATAGGAGCAGCCGGGGCAGGTGGCCCCGTGCGCCCGCCGACTCAGGTGTTGATAGATCTCATGGACAAGCTTACGACCCTGTTAACTGCAACGGTTATTCCCGGAATAAAGATGAGCATGATGCGGAGGTGGCACGGGTGCGTGAGGAAATAGCTCAGGCCAAGGAGGCCTTGGCAGTTGAGGACACTAGGTTAGCCACAGAGTGGGCGGCTCTAGATGCCCGGGCGCAGAGGCTACAGTCAAAAGCTTACCAGCTCACGATGAGCTTAAACGCGTCCAATGAGGTGATGAGGAGGAGACATCAGAAAACCCAGTCTCGTTTACCTCCGAATTACGACCCTCGGGTTCTTTTTACTACACCCGGAGCCGGCCCAAGTAACCCGCCAGAGACCAATCAGTTTATGACAGTCGGAACAGGAGGGCCGGTTCAGCCTCGGGAGATGGCACCTCCTCATGTGAGCATGGTACCGCCGCGTTATGTGCCGATACCACCGGGTCACTTTTCTAACCCCATGGAGAACTTAATCGCGGCTTCGGCGCGTTTGGCAGCTCTTCCCATGGACGGTGATGACCCGACAGCGGCGGAGACCCGGAGGGTCAGAGAACTTCTCCAGACGGCCTTAGCACAGCAAGAGACCTATTCTTACAGCCGGGACATGATTCATTCAACTCCTCCACCTTGGTTAGCACCGCCTCGTCAGAACCGGAGCCCGAGTTACAGCAGGCACATGGAGTCTGAAGCTTTGTCAAGCAATGCCCAACGCCGTAACCAGCCCGGTGGCTATAATCCGGTGCAAGACCGAGTACATCAGGAAAACGAGCGGGCGGCTCAGCTAGCGGCTCAGTTAGCGGCTCAGCAGACAGCACATCAAGATTTCCCAGAGTATCCAACGACTTTCGTTGAGACGGGAGTAGCCACTAGAACCAGCGGTGTTCCTTGCCTAGTGCCGGCTTTGCGTAACCTGCGCTTACCCAAGGACTTCAAGGGACCTCGAAAGGTGCCGAATTACACGGCCGACTTGCAACCCGGAGCTTGGATCAAAAGTTATGAGATGGCTATGGAGTTATTGGAAGTCAGCAACGCGGCGATGGCCAAATACTTCACCATGATGTTAGATGGAACAGCCCGATCCTGATTAAAGGGTTTGCCACCCAATTCCATTGGTTCATGGGCAGAACTAAAAGCCCGTTTTATCCAGAACTTCAAGGACACTTGCAAGTAGTCTATGTCGATTGTGGATTTGACAAATTGTAAACAGGAGGAAGGTGAATCCATGACTCATTGGGTATGCCGGGTCAAGGAGATAATACATTCATCTGACAAGATGGATGCCGGCTCTGCAGTCCTCATGTTGGAGAAGAATTGTCGTTTTGAGCCGCTAAGGCAGAAACTGGGGCGCCTTAAGCGTGATTGCAATGATATGGGTATGCTGGTGGCGGCTTTAGTCAAATCTGCCGATTCTGATAGTACCAAGGATCCCGCGTCTGATGAGGGAAAGAACGGGAAGGGAAAGAAGAATGACAATGGAAAGGGTCAGCAGCATAACACGATGAATCAAGGAGGCAATAAGTGTAAGGCGGATGGTAGCCTGGAATTTGTGGCCAATGCCAATGCGCAAGGTAACAATCAGAGACGTAAGGGTAAGCCGCCTCGATCCGACGGGCCAGGCCCATCTCTTGAGCAGCTACTCAATGAGCCTTGCCCGAGACACGACACCAGGGAGCAGCCCGCCACACACCTGTGGAAAGATTGCGCGATCATGAAAGCGTTTAAGAATTCCAACACCTTTGATGGCAATAATGGGTCTGGTGGCGGCTCAGGGGCTGGCGGTTTTCATGGCCCGGGTGGTGGATCAGGTTGCAGCTTTCATGGACGTCAAGGCGGCTATAATCAATAGCAGTCTGGTCAAGGAGAGCAGCAGCAGCAGCAGTCGGGTTATCAAAGCAATCCGAAGCACTTGAATGGTGGGCAGTACCATGTGTTTACCACTAGCATATGCAAACGCGACCATAAGGTTCATAAGAGGGTCGTGAATTCTGTTGAGCCGGCAGTTCCTCGTTACTTGAGGTGGTCAGAACAGCCCATTGTATGGAGCAGAGAAGATCACCCTCCACGGGTCGATAATCCGGGTCAGTTGGCCTTGGTGGTAGCACCTCAAGTTGGTGGATATAAATTCACTAAGGTACTCATGGATGGAGGTAGTAGCATCAATATCCTCTATTATGAGACCTTTCGACGCATGGGGTTAATTGATAAGAATATGAGGACATCCAACACTGTTTTCCATGGAGTGGTTCCTGGCAAGTCGGCTTACCCAGTTGGCAAGATTGAGCTGGAGGTGGCCTTTGCAGATGAATATGACTCCAGGGCTGAAAAATTGATGTTTGAGGTGGTCAAAATCAGGAGCCCATATCATGCTCTGTTTGGGCGGCCGGCTTATGCTAAGTTCATGGCACCGCCGTGTTATGTTTATTTGCAGCTCAAGATGCCGGGTCACAAGGGCACCATCACTGTGCATGGAAGTCGGAAGGTAGCGTTGGAATGTGAAGAAGGCGACGCGGCTTATGCTGAGTCTGCCTGTGCATCGGAAGAGCTCAAATTTTATCAAGACAATGTTGACCCAGCGGATATGACCTACCTGAAGAAACCAACCACAGAGCATGACCCGGCGTTGAAGCTTAAATCAGCTATCGAGACGAAGGTTGTTGACTTTACCCCAGGTGACTCTGCTAAGCAATTCAACATCAGCAGCAGTTTGGATCCCCAATAGGAAAGCGCGCTCATCGAGTTCATCCATGAGAACCGGGACATCTTTGCATGGAAACCTTCTGACATGCCGGGTGTACAGAGGGAACTCGCTGAGCACACTCTCAATATTGATCCGAAGTATAAGCCGGCCAGGCAATTCCTTCGGTGTTTTAACGAAGAGAGGAGGAAAGCTATTGGAGAGGAAGTTGCCCGGCTCTTAGCGGCTGGGTTCATTGTTGAAGTTTTTCACCTGGAGTGGTTGGCTAACCCGGTGCTTGTGCTTAAAAAGAATGACACTTGGCGGATGTGTGTGGATTACACGGACTTGAACAAGGCTTGTCCGGCTGATCCCTTTGCTCTTCCCCGTATTGATCAAATCATTGATGCTACGGCGGGTTGTGAACGTTTGAGCTTCTTGGATGCTTACTCTGGTTATCATCAGATCAAAATGGCAGTTAAGGACCAGGAGAAAATGGCTTTCATCACTCCGTTTGGAGCCTTCTGTTATGTATCTATGTTGTTTGGACTCAAGAGTACTCACGCGACTTATCAGCGATGTGTGCAAAACTGTTTACACGATCAAATCGGGCGTAATGTTCATGCTTATGTAGATGACATCGTGGTAAAGTCCAGAGAGAAGGAAACCTTGATATCTGACTTGAAGGAAACCTTTGATAATCTCCGGGTTTATAAGATGATGCTTAACCCGGCCAAGTGTGTATTTGGTGTACCTGCAGGCAAGCTTTTGGGTTTTTTGGTATCAAACAGAGGCGTTGAAGCTAATTCGGAGAAGATTAAGGCAATTACCTCTCTGGCTAAACCGGCGTGCATCAATGATGTTCAGCGACTGGCGGGTCGTGTTGCCGCGTTAAGCCGGTTCATAAGCCGGTTAGGTGAGAAGGCCCTACCGCTATATCAGATGATGAAGAAAACAGACACTTTTGTCTGGAGTGATGCTGCTGATGCTGCCTTTGAAGACTTGAAGAGACAGTTGTCTGAACCACTGGTTCTTGCAGCTCCCATTGATAAAGAGTCGTTGCTGTTATACGTGGCTGCCAATTCACGAGCCGTCAGTGTTGCCATCATGGTGGAGCGTAAGGAAACTGGCAAGGAGCATCTGGTTCAACGGCCGGTTTACTACATCAGTGAGGTGCTCATTGAGTCTAAGCAAAGATATCCACATTGGAAGAAACTCGTTTACGGAGTTTTGATGGCCAACCGGAAGTTGAAGAAGTACTTTCAAAGTCATCCTATAACTGTGGTAAGTTCTGCCCCTTTGGGAGACATCATCCAGAATAGGGAGGCCACAGGACGAGTCGCCAAGTGGTCTATCGAGCTTGGGCCTCATGGTTTGAAGTACATGCCATGTACTGCTATTAAGTCTCAGGACTTGGTGGACTTTATCAATGATTGGACAGAGTTGCAGGCACCTGAGGAGAAGCCAGATAACACATATTGGACTATTCATTTTGACGGGTCCAGACAACTAGAAGGCTCGGGGGCTGGAGTTGTTTTAACTTCCCCTCGAGGTGACAAATTTTGTTATGTATTCCGGCTTATGTTTCCGTGTACTAACAATGTAGGTGAGTACGAGGCCTTACTCCATGGTCTCCGGATGGCCAAGGAGATGAACTTAAGCCAGGTAAGGTGTTTAGGCGACTCAGATCTCGTGGCTCAACAGGTGTCACGCAAGTGGGATTCCAAGGATCCCCTTATGGCAGCTTATCATCGTGAAGTAGATGCTGTGGCTGGTCACTTCAAGGGTTATCAGATGGAGCACATTGATCGAAGGAAGAATGAGGCGGCTGATGCTTTAAGCCGGTTGGGATCTCAACGTAAGCCAGTGCCGCCTAACACCTTTGTCGATATTTTACATAACCCTTATGTCAAAGTGCCTACCGAGGAAGAACTAGCAGTGCCAGACCCGGAGGCACAACTGGTCGCAGCTCTTCACATTATCCCGGATTGGACAGTGCCATATTTGGCTTATATGACCCGGGGAGAATTACCTGAGGATGAGATCTTGGCAAGACAAATCGCCAGGCGCTCCAAATCTATGACGATTGTTAACGGCGAGTTACATCACCTAAGCATCACTAGGGCGTTTCAACACTATGTGTCACCTGCAGAAGGCCAAGAAATACTCTGTGAGATCCTTGAAGGGGATTGTGGCCATCATGCCGGGTCAAAATCTCTTGTAGCCAAAGCTTTCCGTCATGGTTTCTACTGGCTGACAGAGGATCTGGTCAGTAAATGTGATGGTTGTCAAAAGTTTTCACGACGAGCTCATGCGCCGGCTCAAGAGTTGAGGATGATCCCAATCACTTGGCCGTTTGCAGTCTGGGGGCTTGAAATGGTTGGACCTTTCAAGAGGTCTAAGGATAAAAAGACACATCTCCTGGTGGAAGTGGATAAGTTTAGAAAGTGGGTGGAGGCAGAGCCAGTCACTAAGTGTGATGCAGCCACGGCGGTTCAATTCATGAAAAAGGTGATCTTTCGTTTTGGTTTCCCACACAACATTATAACTGATAATGTCACTAATCTCTCCAAGGGTGCCATGGAAGAGTTCTGTCAATGAGAGCATATCCAGCTTGATGTTTCGGCTGTTGCTCATCCTCAATCCAATGGTCAAGCAGAAAGAGCTAATCAAGAGATCCTGAAGGGTATCAAGCCCCGGCTCTTGGTCCCCTTACAGCGGACTCCGCGTTGTTGGGTGGAGGAGTTACCTTCTGTGTTATGGAGCATCAACACTACGCCTAACAGATCTACAGGCTACACGCCTTTCTTTATGGTGTATGGTGCAGAGGCGGTCCTGCCAAGTGACATCCGGCACGATTCACCCTGCGTGGCGGCTTATGTTGAGGCTGTCAACAAAAAATCTCGTCAGGATGCGCTTGATTTGTTGGATGAGGAGCGAGACTTGGCAATAGCCCGCTCAGCGATTTATCAACAAGACCTGCGCCGCTATCACAGCCGCCGGGTTAGGAGCTGAACCTTTTAGGAAGGCGATTTGGTGCTCCGGCTCATCCAGGATCAGTCGGACATGCACAAGCTATCCCTACCTTGGGAAGGACCCTTTGTGGTCAGCAAGAATTTGCACAACGAATCATACTACTTCATTGATATTCGAGAGCACAAAGACTCACGTAAGTCGGAGGAGGAGACCCGCCGGCCGTGGAATATTGCTCATCTCCGGCCTTATTATACTTAAGCCACCGGCTCTTATGATGTATATATTTTTGACAATGTATATATTATATAAAGAAATAAAGCAGGACCTCTGTCCTTTTTACACTCAAAGGTTTATGTGTCTTCTTTATCAGGTGGTGGAGACAACCAACAGGGAGCGGATCATATTTGAATCTGGCCTTCCCTTTGGTCTGGCTTATGATCATATCTGAATCTAGCCATGGTCACTTGGGGGCTTCCTGTTCAAACATAGGTCGTATTCGAATCAAAGAGAGCATAGTTGTCGATACCCACTTGATCGGCATATTGCCAAACCCACTTGGGGGCTTCTTGATCATATTTGAATCACAGCTTAACCCCTTTGGGTCTGATGTCGGTCGTATTCGAATCAGCGTCATTAAACAAATATTATGGTCACTTGGGGGCTTCCTATTCAAACATAGGTCGTATTTGAACCAAAGAGAACATAGCTGTCGATACCCACTTGATCGGCATCGCCAAAGCCACTGGGGGCTATATGATCGTATCCGAATCTTAGCTTAACCCCTTTGGAACGGTTTACTAATCGTATTCGAATCAGAAGCCTGTAAATGTTGTTTACCATCCAACAAAAGGATAAATTATTTTGACTATCTTGAGACCTTCTTGAAAACATTATGAGATGTTTTTTTCTTCCGGTTTAATATTGATTACCCCAGGTTCTTGAGTGCCAGGTAAAGCATCATATGAGCAGGGAAGATTATCAAAGGGATCGCAGGATAAGGCAAAGCAAGTTAAACATCAAGGAAATAAACGGTCAACATAAGCCAGAAACATATAGTGATGGCGGCTTGCGAAAGTATTAAGCACCAGGAACATGCGCAAAGGCATGACAAACATTGAGAAATTTTTACTACCCTATTACAAGACTTCCCAAGTTTGAATAAATGAAGCATTGTTTTTTGCAAAGTTATAAAACGCCTGGCGGTTCATTCCTTCGGCAGGCTCGAAGACTCCAGGTTATCCTTCTCCGCCTCTCCGTCGGTTGCTTTGTCCTGGAAGGTTGACGAGGCCCAGTCAATGCCACTCAAGGCTTGAAACTCAGCCTCATCATCTATTAAACCGGCTTGGTCCACTTCAGGGGCAAAAGTATGCTTACGCGTTGGAGGGATCAGGCTGACTTGGTCATATGGAATGTTTGGAATTCTCCGGTTCTCGCTATCATAGCCTGGCGAATATTTGGTAAGATCAGTATCATTCCCGATAAGGGTATCCACAGGACGTATGACTTTGACACAGGCGGTGAAATCATGATCATAAAATACAGTACCGTCCTCCTTCAGGCTCGGGTATCCAAGAGCGAGGTCAGCCGGGTCAAGCTCTGGCATCCATGCCTTTGCCCGGCTCAGTGCTGCCACAACCCCGGCTCTTGAAGATGCCCGCCTTAAATCCTGATTTCGCTGAAGTAGCACAGCGAGATGCTTCGACACGTCTTGCAGAAGGTGGGGAGTGGTATTTGATAAGGCTACAACGGCTAAGGCACGTTGTGACCTGGAGTACAGTTGTTCCACTAAAGTGTAAACTGCCTTAAGTTTGATCAGCATGCTCTGCTTGAGGTTGGTGCTCCTGGGGCCTATGTGTTCGCAAGTATAACAGTGAGCCGGAGATAACGATTACAATAGTCATTGAAAGATTACAATGTTTGAGGTTTTGTATAGTAACTTACCGAAGATGGCTCAGACCATTTGGGATATATGCCGTTTTAAGTCGGACAGCTCGGTTGTTGCCTCTGCAAGAGATGCTTCTGCCGTCTCGGCCCGAGTCACCAGTGAAGTCTTCTCATCAGCCCAGGCTTTCTTCTCTGACTCAAAATTTTTCTTCAACTTCTCATTTTCAGAGACACTGAATTCAAATTTGGAGTTGGCCTTCTGAGTTTCAAGTTCTTGAGTTTTCAGCCGGCTCTTCAGGTCAGCAAGCTCCGACTCAAATTGACTTATGGTGGCCTGCATTGATATCAGATTATGGTAAGGATCACGGTAAGATAACATTCAAGTCCCAATCATTTTACAAGTAAAGATACTTGGCACTTGGGGGCTAATGAATGTTAAAGAATTCTTTAACCGACGAATCTGGGTCATGCATATTAAGTCCCAAGCATTTTACAAGTAAAGATACTCGGCACTTGGGGGCTAATGTGTATCGCAAGTTCAAAGTATCATGCTATAACCGGGTTAAATATATTCTCTTTAAACCGGACAAACCAACAATAGGTAGATTTCTAAGTCTACAGCATATTCATTCATAAGCAATAGACTTGGGGGCTGGTACAGTAAGTAATATTCAGGAAAATAGCATAAGTTATACCTCAGATTTGTGCTGTATTTGTTTCACCATGTCAATTTCCAGGTCACGAATATTATGCACTTGATTTAGATAGCCCGAGACTATATCACCAATGCTTAAGTGAGTATAATCAGTAATGTCCTGCTTGGCCTTTCGGCGTTCGGCAAGTTCTTCCTTGGCAGTACATTTGGTAATGACAGTAGGCCACCCCCGTTCAACAAATTGACTTTTCAGATATTCAACTTCCGGGTCAGTCATCTTGACCGGGCTAGGAGCTTCCGGATTATCAGAGCTATTCTTAGCATCTTCGGCAGGCGGATCAGAGGTTGGCACCGGAATGTCAAAAGCCGGTTCAGGCGGCGGCTGATCGGTGGAGCTGTCAGGAGCAGACATGTCTGGCGCCGGTTCAGTAACAATCGGGTCTTGGGATGGTTTATTCTTCCTTGCCCTCTTGCTGGGCTTCACTTGCATGCTGTTAAAAAAGGTAGAAGGATGAATACTAAAGCATAAGTAAGGTAAAGCCTAAAGTAAATAAGGTTACATTACCCGGGAGCAGTTTTGAAAGCCGGCATGCTTGATTGCATAGACTCGCCAGAGGAAGGAGAGGTATCCTGATAATTAGAGTCAGATGAATTGAGAGGTTGGCGAATTAAACCCGCCAAAGGTAAAACAGAACATAAATCGGAGATAACCTCGGTCCGACGCTTCCTAGTTACATCAGGTAAGCCGGAGGAGAGTTCTGCATTCAAATTGAGGATCTTGATAAGCTAGAGGATGTGAAAATCTTACTTTACGGGTCACCCTTTGGATTTTTTGCTTTGGCAAAGGCTCTGAGTCGGAGGAGATTATACTTACCTCTTCGTCAACTGCTTGATTGTTCCCCGTATCCTCCTGAAAGGATAGAATGTCAGTAAAATAATGACAAAGGAGTTAAGAAAATTAAAGGATTACCTCTTCATCATCCGAAGAAGTATCATCCAATTTGAATAAGTCGGAGGCGTTGGGTTTCTTCTTCTTTGAGGTTCCCGTCTTGGCGGCTTTCCTTTCGGTTTTCTTGGCTGTCCTGGCTTGTTTGGCAGCCCCATGGTCATACTTGACCTTCCAGAAGTTGTCATCGGCCTGTGGAAAACGATAAGGAATTATGAGTACAAATAAGGTATAACATAGCAAAGAGTATTTGTTAAGATTGATAACTCACTGCAGGGGCCGGGTTCTTCTTGCAGAAGGGAAGTAAGCCGAAGGCATTACTAGTTACAGTGCCCTCCTTCAGTAGTGACTGGGTAGTAGCATCCACCACATCATCTGGTAAGTCGTCAGGACTATGACGCAGTGGATCATCCTTCTCGCCTGTGTAAGTACACATTAAGCCGGAACGGCTGCTTAATGGAAGTACTCGCCAAGTGACCCAGACTCGGACATGATCGATGCCGTTCAAGCCGTTTCCCAAAAGAGCTTTGATTTTATTGATGGTG
Source organism: Triticum dicoccoides (assembly GCF_002162155.2). Taxonomy (NCBI): domain Eukaryota; kingdom Viridiplantae; phylum Streptophyta; class Magnoliopsida; order Poales; family Poaceae; genus Triticum; species Triticum dicoccoides. The sequence continues at coordinate 327,774,391 of NC_041391.1, read as the reverse complement.
GGATTGAGAGGTAGACACTCGACAACAGTCAGTTTATCCGCCAGCGGATGGTTGGACTCAAGGCGCAGGGCACGGAAGCCGGACAAAGGGCTCTCATCAGCCGGTGAAGTGTCCTGACAATAGAACCACGTCTGATTCCAATCTTTTGGATGACTCGGCAGTTCAGCGTAAGGAAAGAGGCAATCTCTCCGCCGCTGAATTGAGATGCCACCAAGCTCAAGGCTAGGCCCGTTGGCACGTTCATTCTGCCGGTTCAAGTAGAAAAGCTCTCTGAACAAAAGCAGACTTGGCTCCTCTGCTAGGTACACCTCGCAGAAGACTTGGAAATTGCAAATATTTGACACGGAATTGGGTCCAATGTCTTGAGGTCTAAGATCAAAGAAATTCAAAACTTCCCTGAAGAATTTTGAGCCGGGAGGGGCAAATCCCCGGTTCATGTGATCCGTAAAAACTATCTTCACAAATTCAGATAGTTTGCTCTTTGTGACTTCACAAATTCAGACAGTTTGCTCTTTGTGACTATGGATGGGACCCAATTGCACGTCACAGGGGCCTTGGTTGCCTTAGGTGCCATGACAACAGTTGGCCTACGACAAAATAAGAGGTTCCGGTTCAATTTTAACCCGGGAGAAAATATGTTAATTATTCAAGGTGGCAGCTTAAGAAGGGGCCTAATGATATAAGGATAACTATGCAACAGTATTTAAGCCGCCACATGTATCAAAAGCAGTTCCAATTTCTTAAGGTCATGAGAAGCAAGCCAGGCTCACAAATTAGTGTCATTTATTTAAGCCGGCTACATGGACAGTTATGTTTAAGCGTATTCGACAGAAGTAGTTTTCCGGGTGATACAAACAGGTTTCATAATCTGCTACTATTATTTGAGATCAAAAAGTTGTTCTAGCAAGAAAAATTTCTAGACCTAAGACTAGCGTAGATGAAGCTCAATGGCTTGAATGGGGCCTCTGTGTGACAGAAAGGGATCTGTTTGCACTCAAAATAGGTGCGGAAAATCTACTGCATCAGTTTTTATCATCTTCAAGATCAAAAAGAGCGGGGGTGATGAAATCTATGAAAGGAAACTACTGAACAGCGAAGAACGTGAAGAACTCGAAGGTCTTAATGTGGATCTAAGAAGCAGGAAAGAGGAGACTTACGGATGGAGGGTTGCAGCGGAGGGTTGTTGCGTTTTCTCTGGTCAAACCAGGTTGATGCAGCGGCCTGAGTTGGTGAAGACGAGAAGATCTGTGACGGCGGCGGCGACGTAGCTTGAGCGATAGAGAAGCAGCAAGAGGAAGAAGACGACAGAAGGAGGAGAATGGGAAGACCTAGGTCGCGCCTATTTATAAGGAAAGGATAACTGAGACGGCACGAGAAATGAGGAGATAAGAGTTATTATCCAGCGGCCTCGACGCCTCGGTTTTCGGAACAGTCAATAAAGGCAGAGATCCGTTGGAGGATATGGTGGAATAAAAAAAGAATTTAAGAAAAGATGACGTCACGGCGGGTTAACACGGATCCAAAAGATGACGTCATGGCGGGTTAAAGAAAACCTTTTGCACAGTCAGAAGACTGAAGATTTATGTCTTAAGGTATTTTAAGATTGACATGAACAGGTTCAAATCAATCTGGGCCCTAATGTTGGGGATATAACTATTTGTGTAAGCCGCCCAGGAGGGGCCGGGTTATGCAAAGAGGACTCACCAGAAAGAAGCCCAAGACCAAGCATGAAGATGGCGGTTCAATAAAGGGCTTAAATCCCACAGGCGACTTAAGGCCCGTTGTGGTAAACCGCCATAATGGCATGACTTGTATCATAAGGTAGATTTAACTAGTCACCGAGACGGACACTGTTTATAAGCCGGCCGGGACTCTATAGGCCATAGGGCGTCAACCCGTGTATATAAGGCGACAACCTGTTGGCGGCTTAAGGCAAGAAACAACTCATCGAGAGCCGGGCATAGCATATCTCGCTCCCTGGTCATCGAAACATCAATACCAACCCAACTAGACGTAGGCCTTACCTTCACCGTAAGGGGCCGAACTAGTATAAACCTCTCGTGTCCTTTGTCTCGATTAACCCCTTCAAGCTTCCTAGCTGCGATGGCTCCACAACTAAGTCCTTTCACGAGGACATCTAACGTGACAATTCCATGACAAGACCTATTAACAGTCTTTTGCAAAATTAATTTGAGCTCTCTATTGCTCAATTCTACTTGACCACTAGACTGCGGGTAATATGGAGATGCAATTCTATGATTAACTTCATATTTAGCAAGCATTTTACAGAAAGCACCATGAATAAAGTGTGAACCACCATCAGTCATTAAATATCTAGGGACTCCAAACCTCAGAAAAATAACTTCCTTAAGCATTTTAATAGAAGTGTTATGATCAGCACTACTAGTTGGAATAGCTTCTACCCACTTAGTAACGTAATCAACAGCAACTAAAATATGTGTATATCCATTAGAGGCAGGAAAAGGTCCCATAAAATAAAAGCCCCAAACATCAAATGGTTCAATAACAAGTGAATAGTTCATAGGCATTTCTTGACGTCTACTAATATTACCAATTCTTTGACATTCATCGCAAGACAAAACAAACTTACGGGCATCCTTGAAGAGAGTGGGCCAATAAAAACCGGATTGCAATTCCTTATGTGCAGTTCTATCTCCAGTGTGGTGTCCTCCATAAGCTTCGGGGTGACACTTGCATAGGATCTGTTCCTGTTCATGCTCAGGTACACAACGTCTAATAACACCATCTGCTCCTTCTTTATAAAGATGTGGGTCATCCCAAAAGTAATGTCGCAAATCATAGAAATACTTTTTCTTTTGTTGGTATGTGAAGCTAGGTGGTATAAATTTAGCAACAATATAATTAGCATAATCAGCATACCAAGGAGTGCTACGAGAAGTGCTTATGACATTTAATTGTTCATCAGGGAAGCTATCATCAATAGGTAGTGGGTCATCAAGAACATTCTCTAACCTAGATAAGTTATCTGCAATGGGGTTCTCAGCTCCTTTTCTATCAACAATATGTAAATCAAATTCTTGCAGCAAGAGAACCCATCTAATAAGTCTAGGTTTTGCATCTTTCTTTTCCATAAGATATTTAATAGCAGCATGATCAGTGTGAATAGTTACTTTAGAATCAACAATATAGGGTCTGAATTTATCATACGCAAATACAACTGCTAAAAGTTCCTTTTCGGTAGTAGCATAATTTCTTTGAGCATTGTCTAGAGTCTTACTAGCATAATGGATAACATTTAATTTCTTATCAACTCTTTTCCCTAGAACAACACCTACAGCATAATCACTAGCATCACACATAATTTCAAAGGGTAAATTCCAATCAGGTGGCTAAACAATGGGTGCAGAGACTAATGCTTTCTTAAGTATTTCAAATGCTTCTACACAATCATCACCAAAGACAAATGGTACATCTTTTTGTAGTAAATTAGTCAGAGGCCGGAATTTTTTTGAGAAGTCCTTAATGAACCTCCTATAAAATCCGGCATGACCAAGGAAACTTCTTATACCTTTGATGTCCTTGGGACATGGCATCTTTTCAATAGCATCAACCTTGGCTTTATCAACTTCAATACCTCTTTCAGAAACTTTATGCCCCAAGACAATACCTTCATTGACCATAAAGTGGCACTTTTCCCAATTCAAGACAAGATTAGTTTCTTCACATCTCCGCAAAACTCGATCAAGATTGCTCAAGCAATCATCAAAAGAGGAACCATAGACGGAAAAATCGTCCATGAAAACCTCACAAATTTTTTCACAAAAATCAGAGAATATAGCCATCATGCATCTTTGAAAGGTAGCAGGTGCATTAGATAAACCGAAAGGCATACGTCTATAAGCAAAAGTACCAAAAGGGCATGTAAAAGTAGTCTTTGATTGATTCCTAGCCGACACAGGTATTTGAGAGAAACCAGAATAACCATCTAGATAGCAATAATGTGTATGGTTGCATAATCTTTCTAGCATTTGATCAATAAAAGGTAAGGGGTAAGGGGTAATGATCTTTCTTAGTAGCCTTATTTAATTTGCGGAAATCAATTACCATCCTATAACCTATGATAATTCTTTGTGGAATCAATTCATCTTTATCATTAGGGACAACAGTAATACCTCCCTTCTTAGGGACACAATGGACAGGACTTACCCACTGACTATCAGCCACGGGATAAATTAGACCTGCCTCCAGAAGCTTGAGTATTTCTTTTCTTACCACTTCTTTCATTTTAGGATTCAAACATCGTTGGGGATCACTAACTGGTTTGGCATCCGCTTCCAAATTTATTTTATGTTGACATAGAGTGGGACTGATGCCCTTAAGATCATCGAGAGTATATCCAATAGCGGCACGGTTCTTCTTTAGGGTTTTCAATAATCTTTCTTCTTCATGCTCTGAAAGGTTAGCACTAATAACGACAGGATATATTTTCTTTTCATCAAGATAAGCATATTTAAGATTATCAGGCAACGGTTTAAGCTCAAACACGGGATCACCCTTGGGTGGAGGAGGATCCCCTAGGATTTCAACAAGCAAATTGTGTTGCAAAATAGGTTCCTGTTTAAAGAATACTTCATCTATTTCCCTTCTTTCATTCATGAACATATCATTTTCATGGTCTAGCAAATAGTGTTCTAAAGGATCACTAGGAGGTATGGCAATAGAAGCAAGACCAATTATTTCATCTTTACTAGGAAATTCTTCCTCACGACGTTGTTTACTAAATTTAGAGAAATTAAACTCATGAACCATATCATCCAAGCCAATAGTAACAACATTCTTTTCGCAGTCTATCTTAGCATTAATAGTATTCAAGAAGGATCTACCAAATATAATGGGACGAAAGCTATCTTGTGGAGAACCAAGAACAAGAAAATCAGGGGGATATTTGGTTTTTCCACACAAGACTTCAACATCTCTAACAATTCCCATTGTAGATATAGTATCTCTATTGGCAAGTTTAATTGTAACATCAATATCTTCTAACTCAGCAGGTGCAATATCATGCATAATTTCTTTGTATAAGTCAATGGGTATTACACTATCACTAGCACTCATATCACATAAGCCATGATAACAATGATCTCCTATTTTAACAGAAATAACAGGCACGCCTACCACAGGTCTATGTTTATTTCTAGCACAAGGTTTAGCAATTCTAGCACCACAGAATTGAATAACATGCCCATCAATATTATCAGACAAGAGATCTTTAACAATAGAAATATTAGGTTGTACTTTGACTTTCTCATGAGGTGTATAAGTTCTAATATTTCTTTTATGAACAACAGTTGAAGCGTTAGCATGATCGTTCATTCTAATAGGGAAAGGTGGTTTCTCAATATAAGAAGTGGGAACAATAGGATCATTATAAGTGAAAGTCTTTTCTTCAACTTTAATAGGTGCAACTACTTTTACTTCTATGGGAGGATGATATTTAAACCACTTCTCCTTGGGGAGATCAACATAGGTAGCAAAAGATTCACAGAAAGAGGCTACTATCTCAAAGTCAAGTCCATATTTAGTGCTAAACTTATGTAAAATATCGGTATCCATAAAAGATTTAACACAATCATACTTAGGTGTCATACCTGACTCCTTACCTTCGTCGAGGTCCCAATCTTCAGAGTTGCATTTAATTCTATCCAATAAATTCCATTTAAATTCAATAGTCTTCATCATAAAAGAGCCATCACAAGAAGTATTGAGCATGTGCGATTGTTATCAGAAAGCCGAGCATAAAAACTTTGCATAATTACTTCTCTTGGGAGCTCATGATTGGGGCATGAATATAACATTGATTTAAGCCTCCCCCAAGCTTGAGCGATTCTTTCTCCTTCGCGAGGCCAAAAATTATATATATATAATTGCGATCACGATGAACAAGATGCATAGGGTAATACTTTTGTTGAAATTCCAATTTCAATATTTTATAGTTCCATGATATCATATCATCACATAGCCTGTACCATGTCAATGCGTCTCCCTTCAAAGATAGAGGGAAGGAATTCTTCTTAACAACATCACCGGGTATACCTGCAAGCTTAAATAGTCCACAAACTTCATCGACATAGAGTAGATGTTCATCAGGATGCTTTGTTCCATCTCCTTTAAAAGTGTTAGCTAGCAGTTTTTCCATCATACCCGAAGGAATCTCAAAAGGAGTTTCATTTTCAATAGGTTTAGTAGGTTGAGGAGCAACTCTTTGCTCTACTGGACGGGGTGAAGATACCCCGAACAAGCTCCTCAGAGAATTAGTTTCCATAGTAACAAGTGACAGAAAATTTCAGCACACTATATAAATTTTTCCTTACCAAATTCCACCTACCAAAGGCGCTACAGTCCCCGGCAACGGCGCCAAAAAAGAGTCTTGATGACCCACAAGTATAGGGGGTCTATCATAGTCCTTTCGATAAGTAAGAGTGTCAAACCCAACGAGGAGCAGAAGGAAATGATAAGCGGTTTTCAGCAAGGTATTCTCTGCAAGTACTGAAATAAGTGATAACAGATAGTTTTGTGATAAGATAAATTGTAACGAGCAACAAGTAACAAAAGTAAATAAAGTGCAGCAAGGTGGCCCAATCCTTTTTGTAGCAAAGGACAAGCCTGGACAAACTCTTATAATAGGAAAAGCGCTCCCGAGGACACATGGGAATATTGTCAAGCTAGTTTTCATCACGCTCATATGATTCGCGTTTGGTACTTTGATAATTTGATATGTGGGTGGACCGGTGCTTGGGTGCTGTTCTTACTTGAACAAGCATCCCACTTATGATTAACCTGTATTGCAAGCATCCGCAAGTACAACAAAAGTATTAAGGTAAACCTAACCATAGCATGAAACATATGGATCCAAATCAGCCCCTTACGAAGCAACGCATAAACTAGGGTTTAAGCTTCTGTCACTCTAGCAACCCATCATCTACTTATTACTTCCCAATGCCTTCCTCTAGGCCCAAATAGTGGTGAAGTGTTATGTAGTCGATGTTCACATAACACCACTAGAGCCTAGACAACATACATCTTATCAAAATATCGAACGAATACCAAATTCACATGACTACTAATAGCAAGACTTCTCCCTTGTCCTCAGGAACAAACGTAATTACTCACAAGGCATATTCATGTTCATATTCAGAGGGGTAACAATATGCATAAAGGATTTGAACATGTGATCTTCCACCAAATAAACCAACTAGCATCAACTACAAGGAGTAATCAACACTACTAGCAACCTACTAGCACCAATCCCGGACTTGGAGACAAGTACTGGATACAGGAGATGAACTAGGGTTTGGAGACGAGATGGTGCTGGTGAAGATGTTGATGGAGATTGCCCTCTCCTGATGAGAGGAGCATTGGTGATGACGATGGTGATGATTTCCCCCTCCCGGAGGGAAGTGTCCCCGGTAGAACGGCTCTGCCGGAGCCCTAGATTGGTTCCACCAAGGTTCCGCCTCGTGGCGGCGGAGTCTCGTCCTGAAAGGTTGCCTTCTATTTTTTCTCATCGAAAGACTTCATATAGGAGAAGATGGGCGTCGGAGAGCCACCAGGGGCCCACGAGGTAGGGGGCGCGCCCCGGGGGGGGGGAGGGGCGCCCCCCACCCTCGTGAGCAGGGTGTGGGCCCTCTGTCCTTCATCTTTGGCAACGATTTTTCTTTATTTATTTTAAGATATTACGTGGAGTTTCAGTACTTTTGGAGTTGCGCAGAATAGGCCTCCAATATTTGCTCCTTTTCCAGCCCAGCATTCCAGCTGCCTGCATTCTCCCTCTTCATGTAAACCTTGTAAAATAAGAGAGAATAGCCATAAGTATTGTGACAAAACATGAAATAACAACCCATAATGCAATAAATATTGATATAAAAGCATGATGCAAAATGGACATATCAATAACCCATTAGTTGAATGTCTCCCCCTAAATACATGCCTACATCTACACACGACATAACGTAAATGCATGGATGGGTACTAGATTTCACATAATGTTGTCAACCTCCAAGATACCAAGTTCACGCCTAAGTTGACAAAACGTTGCTTCATCCAATGGCTTGGTGAAAATATCTGCAATTTGCATATCTGTACCAACATGATCAATATCAGTGTCACCCTTTTCCACATGATCTCTCAAGAAATGATACCTAATATCAATGTGCTTGGTGCGAGTATGATCTTTGGGATTCTCAGCGATATTGATGTCACTTTCATTATCACATAAAAGAGGCACATGTCTATAGGTGATACCGTAATCCTTCAAAGTTTGCCTCATCCGTAGTAATTGAGTTGCACAACTGGCGGTTGCAATATATTCAGCTTCGGTGGTGGAGAGGGCAACACAATTTTTCTTCTTTGAGGACGAACTTACCAAGGAGCGTCCAAGAAATTGACATGCACCGGAGGTGGTCTTCCGTCCCACTTTGTCTCTGGCCCAATCCGCATCCGTGTACCCAATGATATCAAACTTAGCATCCTTGGGGTAGCATAGGCCCAACTTTGGCATGTGAACAAGGTATCTAAGAATATGCTTAACCGCCTTATGATGACTTTCCCTAGAGGAAGCTTGAATATAGCACACATGCATACACTAAACATGATGTCTGGTCTAGATGCACAAGGATAAAAGCAATGAACCAATCATAGAGTGGTAAATAGATGGGTCGAAAGGGATACCATTTGTGTCTTCAGTCCATACAATTTTTGTTGCCACGGGTGTCTTGCATGGGTTAGCATCTATCATGTCAAACTTCTATAGAATATCCTTGAGGTATTTTGTTTGAGATAGGAAAATTCCTTCTTGAAATTGTTGTATTTGAAATCTGAGAAAGAACTTCAAATCCGCATTGAGTGACATTTCAAAGTTCTTGGTCATGGAAGCTGCAAACTTCTTGCAGAAATGAATGTTAGGATAACCAAAAATGATATCATCTACATAGATTTGGCATAAGATCAAATCACCCTTGTCCCTCTTAGTAAAAAGAGTGGGATCGATCACCCCTCTCACAAAACCATCATCGAGTAAAAACTTCTTAAGATGATCATACCAAGAACGAGGTGCTTGTTTGAGGCCATACAAAGCCTTATGAAGTTTATACACATAGTCTTTGTGACTGGATCAACGAACCTAGGTGGTTTTGATAATATACTTCTTCTTGTAGAGGACCATTAAGGAAAGCACTCTTCACATCCATTTGATGTAATGTAAAACCATTGAAAGCAGCATAAGCAAGCAAGATGCGAATAGATTCAAGACAGGAAACAGGAGCAAAGGTCTCACCAAAGTCCAAACCTTCAACTTGTGAGTACACTTTTGCCCCTAACCTTGCCTTGTTGCGGATAATACACCATTCTCATCTTGCTTGTTCTTGAAAATCCATTTTGTTCCAATGACATTGTGTTCTGTAGTTGGCCTCTTGACTAATGACCACACTTGGTTGTGTTCAAAACTGTTCAACTCTTCTTGCATAGAAATGAGCCAATCATTGTCCATCTATGCATCTTGTACCTTAAGTGTCTCAACACTAGAGACAAATGAGAAGTGAGCACAAAAGTTTGTCAAATGTTTACGAGTGACTCTACCTTCCGATATGCCTGTAAGAATTTGATCAACATCAACACGACCGGCCACTCGGGGCATGATAGAGGTTAGGGTTTTGTGAGGTTCAACTTCATGCCCATCATCCACATCCTCAACATATGGATCATTAATGTGTGGCGGAAGACCTTCTTCTTCATATTGCATTTGTTGAGGTTCATCATCAATGATTTCACTTTCTTGTTCTTGCTCTTGGTGATGATCTTGCTCTTGAAGGTGATCATGGTTAGGGACTTGATCATCTTCTTGTACTTGAACTACGGGCATTTGTTGAGCAACAGGAGCTTGTGGTGGTATGGGTGCTGAAGTGGTTTGATGATGTGTGAAACTTCCATCTTCTTCTTCATCATCATGAGGTTCTTGTTCCATGTGAAGAAGAACACGAGCACCCATGGTTAAAATATCTTGAGAAGAATCTTCTTCACCTACATCACATAGACCAACTTGCTCCCCATGGGAGCCATTAAATTCATCAAACACCAGGTCACAAGTTTCTAGAACACATCCATTGGATTTGTTGTAGACTCTATAGGCATGAGAGTTTGATCCATAGCCAACAAATATGCCCTCAATTGTTTTTGATTGAAATTTTCCTAACCATTCTCTTTTGTTGAGGATGAAACATTTGCATCCAAATACACGAAAGTACTTGACATTTGGCTTGTTCCCGGTTAGGAGCTCATATGGAGTCTTCTCCAATATAGTGCGGAGGAAGAGACGGTTTGATGCATGACATGCGGTGTTGACAGCCTCAGCCCAAAAACTATGTGGCGACTTGTACTGATCCAACATGGACCTTGCCATTTCCACAAGTGTACGGTTCTTCCTTTCGGCTACACCATTTTGTTGAGGAGTGTATGGTGCGAAATATTGATGCGCAATCCCTTCATCACTAAGAAATTCTTCCAAGGTGTAGTTCTTGAACTCAGAGCCATTATCACTTCTTATTGCCAAGATTTCTTTGCCAAACTTTTGTTGTGCTTGCTTGGAGAAATCAATGAAGGTGGTCTTCGTCTCATCCTTGGACTTGAGGGAAAACACCCATGTATATCTTGAGTAATCATCAACAATGACAAGTCCATACTTTTTCCCACCAAGACTATCCCATGAAGGAGGCCCAAAAATATCCACATGAAGGAGCTCCAAAGGACTTGAAGTGGATACAATATTCTTGGGGTGGGTGCTTTGATTGATGTTGCTTCCCAGCTATGCATGCACTACACACATGATCTTTCTCAAATGAGACATTGGTTAGTCCAAGGATGTGATTACCCTTTAAGAGATCTTAAAGATTTCTCATGCCGACATGGGCTAGTCAGCGATTGCATAGCCACCCCTTGTTGGCCTTGGCCATTAGACAAGTTGCATGGAATGTGATCTCTTTCGAGAAATCGACCGTGTAAAGGTTGCCATCCAACTCTCCAACAAAGGACACTTCGAGAGTATCTCTCTTAAAGACTTTCACATCAGTTAGTCCAAATAGTGTATCATAGCCAACAAAAGCCAATTGACGAACAGAAATCAAATGGTATTTAAAGGATTGGACAAGCATGGCATTTGCAAGAGACATTTCATTTGTGATAGCCACCTTGCCCAACCCGAGTGCCTGTCCTTTTGATCCTCCACCAAACATAATGCTCATAAATGGTTGAATAGCTTCCATGAAGTCGTAGAGAAATTTGCTATCTCCGGTCATATGATTGGTACATCCACAATCGATCACCCATTTTTCAATGGGACCTCTCAAGTTAGTCACAAATGGTCGTAGGGACCCAAATAACATAAAAACGGAATGCATTTCGAGGGCCAACAAATTTTGCATAAACTTATCCATCCTTAGTTTTATGAAGTACATAGGATAGAGGCATGAACTATTTTGGCTTGTTGAGAGTGGGCATGCCCCTTGTGGCCTTCCCACTCACAACCTTACCTTTCTCCTTGTGCCTTTCTTGTACAAACGTTTGTTTAAGAGGGGTGGTGCACTTTTGAGAAGGCGTCCTCTTCTTGCTTGTGCTTGGGTCAAACCCGAGCCCTTCCTTGGCAAAAACCTCATTCTCTTGGCTCAATACCTCATTACACTACTAGGAAAAGGCCTACTAATGGCGCACCAGTTTTTCCTACTAGTGGCGCACTACTGGTGCGCCATTAGTATCACGCCACTAGTATTTTTTACTAATGGCGCAGCACTGGTGCACCATTAGTATCTGGTATACTAATAGCGCACCATGCAGTGCGCCATTAGTATGGAACACCATGCGCCATTAGTATGCCTCCCAGGGGGGCATACGTAACCATGTGCTTTGTCATACTAATGGCGCACTGTGTAGTGATGCGCCATTAGTATCCTTTGGCATACTAATGGCGCACCTTGAGGTGATGCGCCATTAGTATGAATATTAGTTTTTCTTACTTTTCTGATTTTTGCACAAGTTACAAAATATATTATTGCACAGAATATAGATAACACCACACAACAACAGTAGATTCATCGAATACAATAGAAGATTAGTCTCCAAATACAATTCATCATATTAGTCTCTGAATTCAAAAGACCGAACAAAGATAAAACATTACAAGTCTCAAGACCGCGAGAATCGAGTTTGTCTTCACATTACAAGTCGATATCAATCATCTAAACCATCACGATGAGCATCATCATGATCAAACTGGTTTTCATCTGGTTCCGCCAACGCTCCCTCCTCTCTCCCGCTAGATAGCGGGCGTATCTAGATTCCGCCTCCGCCCTAGTGGTGTACCCTTTGTAACTATTACCGCTGAAACGGTGAACCTGTCTCCGACTCTCCTCCTAGTCGTCGTAGACTCCGGGAACCTTACCCTTGTACACGACATACGACGGCATCTCTATGCACAAGCCAAACAACAGACAATACATAAGCAATATGTAAGTATGCAACAAAAGGATCAGAAGAGAAAAGCAAGACATTAATAGCACGATTCATGGTCCTACTAGTAAATAGCATCGATTAAATCTAAGTTGAACGACTGTCCAAACCAAAGAGACATACGAATTCATTAAAGTTTAATTACAACATGAGCCAATCAATGTTTCAGAACTACACATCACTACTTTCGACTCGACTTATGGGACAGGAGCATCGATGAAGCCGCCATCTGTCATGATGGTCATGAAATCATGGTCGTTGTCAGCCTGCATTTGTAGCGTTCTGTCTATCTCACTATTGGACGATTGATATCTAAGGAAGAACTGCCCCGAGGTATGAAGGACATCTTGATGGATGATGTCCGCAAACTCCGATTGGATGTGAAAGAATTCTTGTCTGATGTCCGCGTCCTGGATTGTTGACAAGCTCGCGGCCCAATCTTTGAGATTATCTGGTAGCAGAAGGTGATGATGGTCCTTTACGATCGCCTGCATGTGATGGAGTGCGTAGTAGGCATCCTTCTGACCGCCAGGCGGCTGCTTGACGCAGCAGAACTTCGTATTGTGGGAGAACATGTGCTTGCCGTACTTATGAACTGCCCTGGTGAAGGTTCCTCCAGATTTGGCGTAGCCGGGGAGAACATCATCAAGAACTTTCTTGATATTTGTGTAGTCTGTCTTGGAGTCACGGTTCGGGTCGAAATACATGGCCATGGAATATTTCAGGCTTAAGAGGATGAGTGTGCTATGTGTGTCACTGCACAGAACACGGAATGTTAGAAAAAAAAAGAACGATCGAAATCTAAGAAATCATATGTTACGGGGCGGTTAAGGGATGACTTACTGGGGAAAGTAAGCCACAACGAAGTTATCCTTATCTTGGTTTGCCAGAATGACGCCTTCGAGGTGTGAACTCACGACTTGGCGGTCCCCAGCGCTGCTCAAGAGCTTGGCACACATGTAGAAGGAGTCGACTATCACGATGTCCGGGGTCTTGTCTCTAATGATCCGCATCTCCATACTCAGCGAAAACAGCCAAACGAAGGTGTAGTGCAGTGGATGAAGGTTAAACATAGCAAAGATGTCATCAAACCACAGGACGATTGTACCCTCGATGTCGCCATCCACAAAGCCCTTGCCCTCTGGCACCTTGGCCACGAAAACCGGGTATGCCACATCATTCTCTCTGAGACGCCGCTTCTCCAAAGAAAGAACACTGTCGTGCAAACTCTACATAGCACCGGTTGCAGCATTGAGCATATTTGTCGGTAGCATCGCCCTACCCGCCACATGCACCATCCTCGAGATATCCTTAGGTGAAGGTGGCCCGTCCTGAGCACGGATCGAACTCGGTGCCGGCTGGCTCGCACCGGCGCCCTTGGTAGTCTTTCGTTTTCGTCCCTTCTTCTTGATCTGCTGTAATGGGACCGAGTTCTGCTCACAGACCACATTCTTGAGCGTGTTGGGGCTGATAATATTTCGCACCTCAGCTATCTGAGGCTTGGTGAAGGCGGGAGCTGGAGGCGTCTCCTGAGAATTGAATGCCAGATGATGCCTGTTGCAATTGGATTTCTCTGCCGTACCAGCTAGATCGCGGTCGTCTTGGTTGGGTTCTTGAGAAAGAGGCCCGCAGAACTCATCAGCGTACCCCTGTTCGGCAACGTACTTATCGACGTTGGTAAATGTACCGTCGTCGTTGTCGTCGTCATCCAGATCGTGTGCCATATGCATGTCCGGATCCTGTGCCATAGGGATGTCCGGCATAGGGATGTCCAGCAGGACCGGTAGCGTTGCGGCGTTCTTGCCATGGCTTGGCGTCGGCACGACTGGCGGTCTTGTCTGTGGGGTAGTGTCCCCCGCCCCCAAATGAATCTGGCTCTTCGGCCAAAGCAGGGGCCATCTTACGCAGGCGCTGAGGGTCATCTCATCTTCTTCGTCGGCCCCAGCGGGTCGAATCGGAGGTAACAGCTCGTCGCAGCCTGGCAGCACCCGAACCACTTCAACCCTATACACTGTGGGTGGCATCGGATTACCGTGGAACACGGGGTTGCCCGGTTGAACGATTCTGCCCTTGGCGACATCGACCAACTCGCCGCCCACGAAGTGTAGAAGAGTGCAAGGAACGTCAGCGGCGCCCTGCGAAAACATGTAGGGCGTCAGGGATGCCCAGTCAAAGGCAAGGAGATGAAGTCATCGGCCGAGAGGCTTATTTATCGTGATGCCATCGAGCTCGGCTAATGTCGAGGTACCGCCAACGGCGGGCGTGCAATTGACGGAGGGGCCGCTTGCTGGCGAGGTGCCGGCCGGCGTACACCCGGGTTCATTAAGCTCCAATGCCCGTGCCGGCGCCGGAGACACGAATACCGCCTCCGCCAGAGACACCAATGGCGCCGCCGAAGACACCAATGGCGCCGCCGAAGACACCAATTGCGCCGCCTACGCACTGTGCGAGTTGCTGGCCGTGAAGCTGGAAACCGGGGGAGGCCCCTGTTGGCCACCCGCAATCCACGTCGTCAGCCATGAATCAACGTAGGCACCATGGCGTTGAGCTTCGTTCCCAGTTGTTGTTCCACTTGCTCTTGGAGAAGCTCCGGAATCCGCGCCACTTGTGCCTTGAGTGCTTCAACCTCGCGCGACTGGCTTTCCGAGCTGGTCTTTTTCTCTTTTCGCCCACTAGCGGTATAGTATGACGACCATTTTGTGGACAAGCCTTTGCCGGCCACACGACCAGCTGACGTCGGCTTCCTGAGCTTATCCTTGTTTTTCATTACGTTCAACGCCCTATTTAAAGGGGTGTCGAAAGGGGAGCTCTGAGACAACCCTACGCTACTGCTTTCAGTGTCCTGCGGAAGGAACGTGAACCATTTAGAAATATTGGGGATTAATTAGAATGCAACCATATGGAGCTAATTACGCGACGGTGTATTCCTTACTAGAACAAGCTCGAGCGCCCTGATCTTCGGATCCGTGGTAAGCTCCTTTGTTACCGGGTCCTCCTTGTACCGGGCCCTGAGAAGGTTCCTGGTCCGCTTGTCACGGTATTTCTCGAAGCGGGGCGGTAGGCCTTGCTCGGCATGCTCCGCGTCCTCCTTGTCCCATATAGCTCCGCCACTCTGTAACCGCCGGGACCGAGTTGGTGGACCCCCAAGTTCAACTGCCGCATTTCTTTCCTCCACTGACTTGATTCGGAGGTTGCGCTGCTCTCGCACTTGATCTTGAACTCCTTGTACTCATCTTCGCTCATCAAAGGATTTTTCGCCTTGATCTTGTCATAACTATCACCTTTTTCAATCATTGCCTTCACCGTGCTTCTCCAAGTAGACAGGGCCGTGCTCATCCTCGTGAGGGCGGCACTGGTCACTTTATTCCCTGAGAGGCATGTGTTTGCAAACTCAGCGAGGAACTTGTATCGTTCGTGCAGCTTCGTGAAGAGGAGGCTGTGCAAATTCCCTCGGTACTTATGCCTTAGGTTCTCGGTGTTGATCGAGACGGTGCTCCGGAGAATGCACCCTAGCTGAACCGAGTACCCCTTGACTACTTGTTTGGGCGCTGTCGGATTCCCGTCGGAGTCCACTTCAGTAAATTCCTCCCTGACGGTGCTGAGCACGCTCGGTCGGCGGTCCTTCCGTTGCCTCTTCGGTTGGCTGCCATCTGTGCGTGCATCGCCATCATCAGTGGTGGCATCCTCGTCGGCGCCATCAGTGGTGTCATCCCCGACGCCACTAGGTGTTGTGTAGTCAGGATCGATGTCTTCTGCAGCGTCCTCATAGCGGTGATGTTCGTTCTCCAACTCCTGGGACAACTCCCAGAATTGCTTGCCACCCGAACCGTCGGTCTCATCGTTGTGGGCCATGTTTCGCTCTAAATAGGAAAAAAGTTTGGTCAAAAAGTTGGTTATTGTCAAGGAACAAGATCATGGTCTCACCATTTAGGGTTTGTCGACACCGAGGCATCCTAAAAGCAAAGCTTTTATCATTTAGGGTTTGTCGACGCCGAGGCACCCTAAAAGCCTAAGCGTACATCATTTAGGTTCTCATCGACACCGAGGCATCCGAGGCAGCCAAGTTAAGTTTTCATCATTTAGGGTTTATCGATGCCGAGGCACCCTAGGTTGGGCCTAATCACTTGGCACTAATCACTTGGCTCTATTGCCACCTACTATGTTGGGTTTTTCATCTAGGATTTATCGATGCTAAGGAGAATTCTAAGTTGGGCCTAATCACTTGGCTCTATTGCAACCTATGGTTTAATGCAGCAAGAATGGCGGGGCAGTTGATAATACTTAACTAAGTACTAAGATACACCGGCCCTTGTATTAGTCGCAAGTACCCCATATGTCCTATTTTTTAGCATAGTCATGCTAAAATTCACGGAAAATTTCAGCATGACCTTTGCTGAAAATAGGACATATGGAGTACCCGAATTTGCCAGAACGGAAGTTAATCGACATTTCGGCAAACTCAAGGGCCTCTCGGGGTACCTATAATATCATCACGACATAATGGTCGGAGACAAAACCCAGCAAACTAGCAAGATGATCATCATCTTTGCAAGTCATTACTTATCAAATACAGAAGAAGGAACAATTTATTTGTGACATAGTTGGCCCATACAGAAGAAGCAACACCCTGCACTAGCCTAAAAACAAGTGAAGTTTCACCCATATAAGAACAACTTTATAAAATCAGAGAAGTTGCTATGTTTTTTCTACTGCTAGGAAAAACATCACTCATTGGAAATGAAAAACTCAGTACCAGCATTTTGAACTTTTAAATGAAATACAATAGTAGTATTAGTAGTATATGGAGTAGTATCTTTTCTGTGTGCTATCTGAAGTAGAGCATGCAAGCAAGTTTTGCCTCAGAGACCGCAAAAGCTATGTTTTTTCTCAATTCAGATATCTAACCACAAAAACTGGATATCTTGTCAGTAAAACAAATAAACTCAAATTATGAGGCGAGATAAAGCTGCATAGGTATGAAAAGAAGTAGTCTGCACTGTCAAAATTCAGAGACTAATTACCGTTAGACACATCAGCTATTTCGGTGTCACTAGGTTCAGCAGCAATGTCATCTTTAATCACATCACTAGATTTAACAATTCTAGAAGACTTGTCTTCCTCTTGATATCTTGGAACTAGAAACTCACAAACATCTTTAAAGCATGTATTTTTTTTCTGAATGAACTATTTCGTTGCAGCCACAAGAGTGGCAGCATGTTTAAGTTTTACAACACTCATCCTACCATAATCAGTACTAACTCCCTCCCCTTGCACCGTGCAATTTACGCTAACCAAGCACCTGCATCTACAGATGCTCCATCCACTTATGCAGAATAGAATCGATCACACGAGACACAAGGTTAAGCAGAATAGAATCGATCACACACACATACATGAGAAATTTGCACTAAAAACAATGGGTGGACAAAATACATAGTGTTGGCGCGCCCGAGCATAGTGGAGGCGCGGTCGCGGTGTGGTGAGCGCGCCTGGGCGGGGCCAGGGCGCAGCCAGGGGCCGAGGGGAGCACGGGGCACGATGGTGCGACAGTTT
>NC_041391.1:327755497-327756037 GCF_002162155.2 Triticum dicoccoides | reverse complement strand
GCTGCTCGGTGCCGATGGCGAGGAGGAAGGCGGGGGTGGAGTCCGGCGGGGATCGGGGCAGCGGGGGTGGGGACGCGGGGGCTGCAGTGGTGGAGTCCGGCGAGGTTCGCGGCGGCGGCGTCGTGGGTCGGGGCAGCACACGGGTGGATCTGGCGAGGGAGAGAGGGACGAAGGGTATCTGGCGAGGGAGAGGGAGGAATTAGCTAGGGGGGAAGCTTACTAATGGCGCACTAACCGTCGGTGCGCCATTAGAAATCTTTTTTAATAGAAATGGCGCACCCCCCGTTCGTGCGCCATTAGAAATCTTTTTTTGATAGCAATGGCGCACCACCGGGCCGGTGCGCCATTAGTATGTTTTTTTTTAAATGAATATGAATATGAAACAGTAATAATTGTTGTTTAACAACAATTGTAGTCTACACTTTTTTATTATTATTTTTTAGAAAATGAACATGAATATGAAACAATAATAATTTTTTATAAAAACAGTAATAATTTTTTAAAAAATATCATCAAATTTGTTACTTGAAAATATCATCG
>NC_041391.1:327572750-327755267 GCF_002162155.2 Triticum dicoccoides | reverse complement strand
GGAGCGGGGGGAGGGTGCGGTGGGTCGTCAGCGGCGGTGGAGCTAGCGGGGGAGGGTGCAGGTGGGATCGAGCTGGAGATGGAGGGGGATAGCGATCGAGATGGAGGGGGATCGAGATCGAGATGGAGGGGGAATCGAGATCGAGATGGAGGGGGATAGAGAGCGAGTGTCCTCATGAATTCAAAAAGTGCCCATGAAATTTAAAAATATTCATGATATCAAAAAGTGCCCATGAAATACAATCGAGAAATGAAGACTACGATTTAAATACAATCGATCTTAGCTAGCTATCTGTTCACAATCTTCTTACCCTTCTTTTTCGCAAATGGAGTTCTTCTGGGGAACAGACGTCCTTTCGGTAGGGTGGTCCTGCTTCTTCTTGTGGTGTGTGCTGCTACTTCATCGTCGTCGTCAGGTTCGATCTTCGAGTCGCCGTACTTGTCGAAGTCTTGCTCATTGGCTACTCCATCCATTCCGATGATCTTCCTTTTGCCTCTCCTCACGACAACACGACTGGGCTTTGACGGGTCGATAATGAAGAAGCATTGGTCCACTTGGGAAGCCAGTACCCATGGCTCATTTTTCGCGGTGACGTTTGCACCCACGGTCTTGGATTTGGCTTCGGGTATAACCATGATGGTGAAATACCGGTCTTCTTTTAGGACGCTCTTGGCCCATCTGACACGGAACATCGGGACCTTCTCTCCAGCGTAGCTCAGCTCCCAGATCACCGCAATCCTTCCGTAGTATCTGTCCTTGTCGTTACCGGTGTAGGACTCCATTGTTACCCCAGAGTTCTGATAGCCATCGCTCTTCATGTCCTTGTCCTTGGTGTAGAATGTGTAGCCGTTGATATCGTACCCCTCATAGGTCATCAGGTTGTGCTCGGCGCCCTGTGACAAGGCGAATATGAGTTGTTCTTCCACGGAAGAATCCTCATGTAAAGGGTATGACAGAAGCTTCTGCTTGATCATCATCATCCTGACTTAGAGTGAAGCACGCGGGAGGGTAGTAATTTCCGGCCTTCTTGCCCTTTTTGCCTTTGTGACGACTTTCTGTGTCCTGCTTCGCCTCATCATCATCATCATCATTAGCGAGAAGCTCCTTCCTGATGCCCATTGATTTCAAGTTTGCCCTTGCTTTCGGCCCATCTTTGGTCCTCTCTGGCATGTTGAGCAGGGTACCAAGCAGACTCTCGCACATGTTCTTCGTGATATGCATGGCATCAAGGCTGTGAGGCACACGGTGGATCTTCCAGTACGGCAAGTCCCAGAAAACAGACCCCGTTTTCCATACCTTCAGCAGCGGTTCTGGCGCCTTTTGCTTCTTTCCCGGCTCTGGCGCCTTTTGCTTCTTTCCCGGCAGTGGGCAATCTTTCCAGTTTTTCAACAGCTCGTCTATTTCCTCGCCGCTCCTCGTACGCGGGCGTCTTCGGGGTTCGGTTTCACCATCAAACAGATCCTTGCGTTTCCTCCACGGGTCATAATCGCGAAGCCACCTTCGATGTCCCATGAACACGGTTTTCGAAGACCCGGGATCTCTATCTAGCTGGCGATACGTTGTGTCATCCATGCACCTTACGCATCCAGAAAATCCGTGGACTACCTGCCCCGCGAGATATCCGTAATCGAGATAGACGTGCACCGTCGTGAGCAGTGCGGCTCTCATAGGGAAATATTCTTTCTCTGCGGCGTCCCACATATTGGCTGGCATTTTCCACAACGTGTCTAGCTCCTCTTTCAGCAGCCCTAGATACAGATTGATGTCGTTCACTGGTTGTTTCGGCCCTTCAATTAGCATACTCATGTGCATGTACTTCCTCTTCATGCTCAACCAGTGGGGAAGGTTGTACATCCACACAAACACAGGCCAGGTGCTATGTGTGCTTCTCTGGCTGCTATACGGATTGACTCCATCGGTGCTCGCGCCCAGCAAGATGTTCCTTGGATCCTTCCCAAATTCTTGGTCTTCGAAGTTCAACGCTTGCCACTGGCTCGCATCCTTAGGGTGACTCAGCATCTTGTCTTTTTATTTATCTCTGGATCATTTCCGTCATCTTCCCACTTCTTCTCCTCCCTATCAGCGTGCCAACGCAGGAGCTTTGCTACCTTAGGGTCCACGAAATACCGCTGCAGACGAGGAGTGATCGAAAAGTACCACACCGATTTTTGAGGAGCTTTCTTCCTCTTCTTGTATCGAGTGATGCCGCACACCGGACATATGGTAGACTCCGCGTGCTCGTCCCGATAAATGATGCAATTGTTTATGCACACATGGTATTTCACATGCGGTAAATCCAGAGGACACACGATTTTCTTCACCTCCTCGAAACTGGTCGGGCACTTGTTCCCCTTGGGAAGACGTTCGTGCCAGAATGACATGTTCTCCTCGAAGCATTCATTGGTCATTTTGTGTTTTACCTTCATCTCCAGAGCCATGAGCGTTACTTTCAGGCGGGTATCCTCGGTCCTGCATCCTTCATACAATGGAGTAACCGCGTCTATCTCCAGTTGATCCAGCTTGGCTTTCTCTCGGGCGGCAGCTCTTGCGTTATCCGTCTGCTTGAGAAGCAGCTCTTGAATATGAGGGTCCTGCACCCAGCCTCCATCGCCGTCTGCTCCGGCATCTTCATCTTCATGATCATGCCCTTCGTCTTGATCTTCCTCATCATCATGTCCAGCATCTTCTACATGATGACTGTGTACAGCATCACCGTCATGATCATGTCCTGGAGATTCTTCGTCTTCTCGCCCGCCCTCGCCGCGGTGGTTGTCTTGTTTCCCTTCCTCATTTCTTGCCCGGCCCCACTGGACGACTTCATAGTCATTTTCATCACCTTGCCACCGATATCCATCCATGAAACCACGCAAGAGCAGGTGGTCCCGCACCTGCCCGGAATCCGGGTCCGCAATAAGGCTCTTCAGCTTGCATCTTCGACACGGACGTCTTATCTTCGTCTCGTTCTTTTGAAGCATCTCGGCCTTCGTGGAGCTCAAAAACCTATTCACGATGCCTTTTGTCATCGTGCGGACCATGGTCGCCTGCGGGGTAGAGAAAAATGATATTTTAGAACCAAGAAATTTTTTGGCATAACCTTCCCTAAAAATAGGACCAAAAAGAATGCATAGTGCCAAAATTCTCGCCGAAACGGAAATGAATCAACATTCCGGCAAAATATTGGCAACTATCGCATTTCAAATACCGGTACCTGCAAACACAAACATATATGCAACACCACAAACATATGCAAGACCACAACCATACATAGATCTAGCTAGGCCACAAAAAGTGTATGTGCACGTTGTTGGAGCGAGCTAGGGAAAAAAAAGTAGATCTACAACATGAAGATAGCTTTCCCCTTACTTACCTATCAAAAAAGGTAATTTCACCACTTAATTTTGATGAATCTATGGTGCAAATGAGGTGAGGAGGAGGAGGCAGCTGACAAGCTTGGAGAAGGAGGTGGAGGGAATAAAGTGGGGAAAGTGAGTGTGTAGGTGTGGCTGTCCAAAATATCTAGCTGGTCCCAGGTTACTAATGGCGCACCACACAGACATGCGCCATTAGTAACACAATATACTAATGGCGCACCACACATCCGTGCGCCATTAGTAGTTTTGCAAAAAAGTAATATATATATATATATATATATATATATATATATATATATATACTAATGGCGCACCGTTGCATAGTGTGCCATTACTAGTTTAAACTAGTAATGGCGCACTGTGCCACGGTGCGCCATTAGTAGTTTTGCAAAAAAAGAATAAAAAAATACAGTACTGGCGCACTCTGTGGCTGGTGCGCCATTACTAGTTAGAACTAGTAATGGCGCACTTCGCCCGGATGCTCCATTAGTATGTTTGGAAAAATGGAAAAAAAAATTGGTTACTAGTGGCGCACCTAGTGTCCGGTGCGCCATTAGTGTCTTCCACACTAACGGCGCATCACCAAATGGTGCGCCATTTGTATATAGTAGTGGCGCACCACTTCTCTGGTGCGCCATTAGTGTTAATTTCATCTATAGCCCTTTTCCTAGTAGTGTTAAGATTCTTTTGTCCTTGAGCACATGTCATGAGTCCTTTATCGAGTTGAGCCTTGAGAAAATGATTCCCCTCAAGAATAGATGCTTGGTCACCACTAGAGTTCGTAGTACAAGCATTAACATTGATAATAGGAGAAGAGTAAAACCTTCACTAGAGTTTCAAGATAAGTAAGCTTAAGCGTCTCAAAACTCTTTGTAAGAAGAGTGAGGTCTTCTTTTGATGAGGACATCAATACCATTGTTACACCCACAACCCCTGCTACTATACATACTAGACCAATTACTAGAGCTCATGCACTCCAATTAAATTACCAGGTACTTTCGTTTCTTGGTAATGATTCTAATGTTCATGAGAATATGATGCTGCCTAAACTGGATACATTTGTTTGGCTTACAAATGAAGGGTGTAGCTTGGAGAAGGATGGACATTGGAGCATGAACAAGCATGGAGATGACGACATGCACAAGGGAAACAAGAACGGAGTTTCAAGTGATGATTTCAGGGCTTTGAAGCCACCGTAACGAGTGCATGAAGTCTTGGACGAAATATACAAGATGCCACTTCACAAATTTCATCCAGAGGCTATTATAGGTGCTACGTCACCTTATTATTGGGCAAGGCCCATGTAATTTTGAAGTACATAAGGATAGGCTATTTTTAGAGTCTGTATGTGTGGGGAAACAAGAGATAGGGTTGGTTTCGGACCCCTCACCCAAGGGCCACGAAATTCCCCCCTTCCTCCATATATACAACCCTCAGGGCATCGTTTAGACTTTGGGTTTCGTTTAGGTTAAAATTTTGCTATAGCTGCAACTTCGCGTACTTCGTTTGTGTTCAATGACCAAACCAAGATGTCACAAAACCCCATCTTGATCAACAAAGATTTCATCTTATATTCGCAATATCCAGATTGCAATCTCAGTTTCTTGCTTGTTCTTTGTTTGCTCGCAGGAAATAGACCCTCATGGTCAGGTTGATCATGCTCCAGCATGGTTAATAACCCTCGGAAGTTGGTTTAGCGATTGCTAAGGCGCGACGTCTTGGCATGATCGTAGTCGGATCGTCCAAGTCAACCCCCACAGAAAACAATAGCTATCTCATCGAAACATTGGGACACCTTCGCCTCTATCAAGTGGTATCATATTTCCAGGTTGCTCGGTGAGATTTTACAGTTTTTTGTAGTTTAGATCGAGTCTGTTCTTCATACCTATTGTCCACAAAAAAGTCAAAAAAATTAGGGTTAGTTCATCCTATCCGAACAAATCTAAGCCTTTGCATAATCTTTTTAGAGTTTTTGCTTTGTTGAATTTGCAGTTGCATCGTCGTGTCGAGTTGCTGGTCTTAATGTCTAGTCCTTTAGAGTTTTGAGTTCTGTTCACAAGTTGGCATGCTGCCGCCTCTCCATCATCATCACCATTGCCATATACCACCATCGTCATCTCCGCTGCCATATACCAACATCGTCGCCACCGCTGCCATATACCACCATTCTCATCACCGCTGCCATATACCACCATCGTCATCACCGCTGCCATATGCCACATAGTCACTGCCATCACGATAATCTGAGTCCACCTCCATGACAGATTCGCCACCAGTCCCTGTTCCACCGCCCTACAAATACCCGCCACCAGTCCAAGTTTCCAACAGATTCATCTCCTGTCACCAGTCCTAGTCCGAGTCTAGTATTTGTTGCTTTGTTTTTGATTTACAGATCACGCCATACTTCGAGTCGTGCCAAGTTGGACTTCCCAACATCAGTGCCACCCGTATAAGAAAAATAGTTCCAGTTTCAAAAAAAAGTAAGTCTGGAAAATTCTGGCTAGGAAGTTTTTAGACCTTTTGTAGACTTTTTCAAAAACAATTGTTGTGGAGCAAAAAAAGAGCAAAAAAATAGTGAAAAAAAGGGGAAAAATCAGAGTGTTCTCCTCCCTTGTTTACGTGCCGCACCGTGATTTTGTTAGTGTTCTAGGCTCACAGCTCTAGCATGGTCTAGCCTAGGACCAGCACAGTATCGTCGTTGAGCGTTTATTCAGCTTTGCATCTCTAAATTGATTATTGCTGACCCTTTTTGCTACAATATTATAAGCCTTCCCAGCTCCACATACATCTATGTTGTGCGTTTAACTCTCACTGGTAATCACTCTATCCAAGCTTTGAGAGTTTTGACTACAACGGTTGCCGTTCACCACCTGCTGCTGGGTAAGAACTGGTAAGAATTTGAGATTTTCGCTTGACGGATTTGTGACACACCACCACCAACACTTCCTAGTAGTCTATAGGATCATATTCTTCTGTGTTTCTGTTGTTTCTAACCATGGTAGGATCACAAGCCGATGAGACCGATTGGGAGAACATGATGAACAAACAGCTACATGATAAGTTTCAGCAAATGATGAGTGGGCAGGTGCAAGATGTGCTAAACAGATTCGAAGAGGCCATGGAAAAGATAGATGGAATTGAGAAGACGTTCGAAACAAAGCTCGATAACAAGTTTAATGAATTGCTCACACGTCTTCCACAACCATCACCGGGTGCACCTGTCGCACCTCTACAACAACAACAACAACAACAACAACAACAACAACAACAACAACAACAACAACAACAACAACATCGCCTTCCAAATCAAGTGGAACGAGCACAGTGCATTTCCCTTCAGCTAGGACAAAATTCTGGTGCTGCTGCTACTGCTGCTAATGCTTCTTTGCCTCCTTCTACTGCTGCTAGTGCCGAGGAGGATGACAATTATGCGGGCGATTACGAGGACGAGGTTGATCAAAATCAGAACTATGTGCAACCACCAACACCAGGTCATCCACAGGCATGTAATCACAATGGTAGGGCTGCACTACTAGCTCAGCTACGAGATCATGACCATCTTGCTAAACTGAAATTGAATATTCCACCATTTGAGGGTAGATATGTTCCTGATATATATCTTACTTGGGAGTTAGAAATTGAACAACGTTTTACATGTTTACAATACCAAGAGGAGCGATGTGTTGCTGCTGCTCTTTGTGCTTTCACTAGTTTTGCTTGTGTGTGGTGGTCTGAACATCGTAGACTATATCCGAACAATATTCCAACTACTTGGGCTGCTTTGAAAACTGGTATGCATACACGTTGGGTTCCACCATATTATCAACATGAATTACTTCAAAAATTGCAGCATTTAAGCCAAGGAATTTTTTTTGTAGAAGAATATTATCAGGAATTACAAACTAGAATGATTAGATGTGGTATTGTTGAGGATAATGAAGCTATGCTTGCACGTTTTATGGGTGGATTAAATAAAGAGATTCAGACCATTCTAGAGTACAAGGAGTATAATAATATAACTCGTTTATTCCATCTTGCTTGCAAAGCTGAAGGTGAAGTGCAAGATCGACAAGCATTGGCGCGAACCAACTTTTCTGTAGGCCGACCTTCATCATGGACACCACGTGCATCCTCTACTCCCACACGTCCTACTGCAGCACCACTGACTTCAGCAGCCAATTCCAACCGATATACAACAAAACAGGCACCATCACCACCATCTGCCAGGAGTACACCTTCCGGTTCCGCACAGCGCTCTTCTTCATCCATGACATCAATAGGGCCAACACATGATATTATTTGTTGCAAGGGTGGAGGTCATTATGCGACGTGTGATGATTGCTACTGAGGATGGTGGGTATGAGTCCGCTAGTGACTATGATGAGGAGACTTTGGCTCTTATTACAAGTGAAGAACACGGTGAAGATGATTCTGATCATAAGACGCAATACATGGCCCCTGAAGACGCTGCCAGACATGAGTGTTTAGTTGCTCAACGTGTTTTGAGTGTGCAGGTCACACAAGCTAAGCAAAATAAAAGGCATAATTTGTTCCATACAAAGGGAGTTGTGAAGGAACATTATGTTCGCGTCACCATAGATGGAGGGAGCTGCAACAACTTGGCTAGCATGGATATGGTGGAGAAGCTATCTCTCACCAGAAGACCACATCCACATCCTTACTACATCCAATGGTTCAACAACAGCGGCAAGGTTAAGGTAACACGTACTGTTCATGTGCATTTTAGTATCTCTACATATGCTGATTATGTTGATTGTGATGAGGTACCTATGCAAACATGTTCCTTATTACTTGGTAGACCATAGCAACTTGATAAAAAAATTGTACACCATGGTAAAAACAATCAGTATACTCTTGTTCATAAGGATAAAAATATTACTTTGCTTCCTATGACTCCTGATTCCATTTTGAAAGATGATATTAATAGAGCTAATAAAGTAAAACAGGAGAAAAATAAGAGTGAAAATCAGATTGTGGCAAAAGAATTTGAGCAACAAATGAAGCCTAATAATAAACCATCTAGTGTTGCTTCTGAAATTAAATTGAAAAGTGCATGTTTACTTGCCACCAAATCTGATATAGATGATCTAGATTTCGGCAAATCTGTTTGCTATGATTTTGTGTGCAAAGAGGCATTATTTTCTTTCGAGGATGTACCTTCCTCTTTGCCTCCTGCTGTCACTAACATTTTCTAGGAGTTTGCTGACGTCTTTCCACAAGACGTGCCACCAAGATTACCACCCATTCGAGGAATTGAGCATCAGATTGACTTAATTCTCGGTACTTCGCTGCCAAATCGTGCACCATACCACACCAATTTAGAGGAGACGAAGGAGATTATGCGTCAAGTACAGGAGCTGCTTGACAAAGGTTATGAACGCGAATCTCTTAGTCCTTGTGTTGTTCCTATTATACTAATGCCAAAAAAGGATGGTACGTCGCGTATGTGTGTTGATTGTAGAGGCATTAATAATATTACTATTCATTATCGTGATCCTATTCCTAGGCTAGATGACATGCTTGTTGAATTGAGTTGCTCTACAATATTCTCCAAAGTTGATTTGTGTAGTGGATACCATCAAATTCGTATGAAATTGGGAGATGAATGGAAAACAACATTTAAAACTAAGTTTGGATTATATGAGTGGTTAGTCATGTCATTTGGGTTAACTAATGACCTAGTACTTCCATGAGATTAATGAATGAAGTTATATGTGCTTTCATTGGACGATTTGTGGTAGTCTATTTTGATGATATACTAATTTATAGCAGATCTTTGGAGGAACATTTGGAACATTTACGTGATGTTTTTATTGCTCTATGTGATGCATGTTTGTTTGGTAACCTTGGGAAGTGCACCTTTTGCACCGAACGAGTATCTTTTCTTGGCTATGTTGTTACTCCACAGGAAATTGAAGTTGATAAAGCCAAGATTGAAGCTATTGAGAGTTGGCCACAACCCAAAATGGTCACACAAGTGAGGAGTTTTCTTGGCCTCGCTGGATTCTATAGGCATTTTGTGAGAGATTTCAGCACCATTGTTGCACCTCTCAATGAGCTTACAAAGAAGGATGTGCCTTTTGTTTGGGGTAACCACATAGGAAGAAGCCTTCACTGTATTGAAAGATAAGTTGACACATGCTCCTTTACTCCAACTTCCTGATTTTAATAAGGATTTCAAGCTTGCATGTGATGCTAGTGGAATAGGATTAGGAGGTGTGTTATTACAAGATGGCAAACCTGTTGCATACTTTTCTTAAAAATTGAGTGGGCTTAGTCTGATTATTCTACTTATGATAAAGAATTATATGCTCTTGTTCGGACTTTAGAAACATGGCAAGAGTATTTATGGCCCAAAGAATTTGTTATACATTTTGATCATGAATCTTTGAAACATATTAAAAGTCAAGCTAAACTGAATCGTAGACATGCTAAATGGGTTGAATTCATTGAGACTTTCCCTTATGTCATTAAACACAAGAAGGGTAAATAAAATGTTATTACTGATGCATTGTCTTGTTGCTATACTATGCTTTCACAACTTGACTTCAAAATATTTGCTTTGGAGACCATCAAAGATCAGTATATGCATGATGCTGATTTTAAAGATGCAATGCAGAATTGTAAAGAAGAAAGAATGTGGAACAAGTTCGTCATTAATGATGGATTTGTGTTCCGTGCTAACAAGCTATGCATTCCAGCTAGCTCCGTTCGTCTTTTGTTGCTGCAGGAGGCGCATGGTGGAGGATTAATGGGACACTTTGGCATGAATAAGATGGAGGATGTACTTGCTACACATTTCTTTTGGCCAAAGATGAGACAGGATGTTGAGCGTTTTATTGCTCGCTGCACTACATGTCAAAAAGCTAAGTCACGACTCAATCTTCATGGTTGATATCTGCCTTTGCCTGTACCTAGTGTTCCTTGAGAGGAAATATCTATGGAATTTGTTTTAGGTTTACCTTGAACAAAGAAGGGGAGGGATAGCATATTTGTTGTCATGGATAGATTCTCGAAAATGGCACACTTTATACCAAGTCATGAAAGCGATGATGTTGTTAATGTTGCTGATTCGTTCTTTCGTGAAATTATTCGCTTGTATGGTGTGCCAAATACTACTGTTTGAGACCATGATACTATATTTCTTAGGCACTTTTGGAGATGTTTATGGGCTAAGTTGGGGACTAAACTGCTTTTTAGTACTACTTGTCTCCCCCAAACAGATTGACAAGCTGAAGTAGTCAATAGAAAATTGTCTACTATTCTTAGGGTTGTTTTGAAGAATAATAAGAAAATGTGGGAAGAATGCTTGCCTCATATTGAATATGCTTATAATCGTTCATTGCATTCTACTACTAAGATGTGCCCTTTTGAAATTGTGTATGGTTTCCTACCTCGTCGACCTATTGATTTGTTGCCTCTTCCATCTTCGGAGAAGGTTAATTTTGATGCTAAACAATGTGTTGAATGGATTTTAAAAATGCATGAGTTAACTAAGGAAAAAATTGAGCGTATGGATGCTAAATATAAACTTGCTGGAGATAAGGGTAGAAAACATGTTGTGTTTGCACCTGGAGATCTTGTTTGGTTACATTTGCGTAAGGATAGATTTCCTGATTTGCGCAAATCAAAGCCAATGCCATGTGTTGATGGTCCTTTTAAGGTGTTAGAGAAAATAAATGATAATGCATATAAACTTGAGCTGCCTGTAGATTTTGGGGTTAGTCCCACTTTTAACATTGCAGATTTAAAGCCTTATTTGCGTGAGGAAGATGAGCTTCCGTCGTGTACGACTTCATTTCAAGAAGGGGGGGATGATGAGGACATCAATACCATTGTTACACCCACAGCCCCTGCTACTATACATACTGGACCAATTACTAGAGCTCCTGCACGCCAATTAAATTACCAGGTACTTTCGTGTCTTGGTAATGATTCTAATGTTCATGAGAATATGATGCTGCCTAAATTGGATACATTTGTTTTGCTTACAAATGAAGGGTCTAGCTTGGAGCAGGATGAACATTGGAGCAAGAACAAGCATGGAGATGACGGCATGCGCAAGGGAAACAAGAACATAGTTTCAAGTGATGATTTCAGGACTTTGAAGCCACCGTAATGAGTGCACAAAGTCTTGGACAAAATATACAAGATGCCACTTCACAAATTTTGTCTAGAGGCCATTATAGGTGCTGCGTCACCTTATTATTGGGCCAGACCCATGTAATTTTGAATTACATAAGTATAGGCTGTTTTTAGAGTCTGTATGTGTGGGGAAACAAGAGATAGGGTTGGTTCCATCCCCCAAGGGCTAGGAAACCCCCCCTCTTCCACCATATATACATCCCTTAGAGCGTCGTTTAGACTTTGGGTTTTGTTTAGATTAAAAGGTCGCCATAGCTGCAACTTCACATACTTCGTTTGTGTTCAACGACCAGACCAAGACTCCACAGAACCCCATCTTGATCTATAAAGCTTTCATCTTATATTCGCAATATCCAGATTGCAATCTCAGTTTCTTACTTGTTGTTTGTTTACTCACAGGAAATAGACCCTCGTGGTTAGGTTGCTCGTGCTCCCGCGTGGTCAATAACCCTCAGAAGTTGGTTTAGCGATTGCGAAGGCGCGACGTCTTCTCATAATCATAGTCGGATCGTCCAAGTCGACCCCCACAGAAAATGATAGCTATCTCATCGAAACATCGGGACACCTTCGCCTCTATCATCTTCCTTAGTCTTGAGGGACATGGATAGAAGCTCACAATCCTTAGAGAGAGAAGCATGAGACTTCACTAGCTTACTTTTATCATTCATCAACTTCTCGCAAGAGTCCTTAGCCTTTATCAAGGAGGCACATTCTTTAGCATGAATATCAATGTATGCACCAATTTTCAAGCATAGTTCATCATTTCGTGCCTCCTCATATTGGACTTTCCGCTCAAGGATTTCATATTTTTCCTTTTCCTCGGTGATAAGGGTTCCGAGTTCCTTTATGGTGATGGTGCTCTTACTCACCATCTGCATAAGCATACGAAACATAGTGAGCTTCTTTCCTTTGAGGGAGCACATGAACTTATTTAGTTTAGCAAGCATAGGATCATCTATATCATCATTATAACTATTCTCCGCATCAAGATACTCATCACAAGGACCAGAAGGAGTGAAAAGAGGAGGGTTCGACCGTGGGGTTACCTTGACCTTGTCACGATAGTTTTGGTCCTCTCCATCTTCTACCACGGCCTTTGCCATTAGGCATTTGTGAGTGTTGCCCTTGTATTCTTTCATATAGTTGTAGGTGACAACATCACCACTTCTATTGACTAGCCTCAAAGTGTTTTGAGAATCTTTAGCTACTTCGGCAACACCACTAACATCATGCAGATCAGATTCTTCATGAGCAAGCATTGCTTTCCCATCTCTCTTATTGAGCTTGGATTTCAAAGGATTTGGCAACTTTTTCTTGGAAAGGTCTTGGGAAACCTTGGTTTATCTTCTCTCTTCTCATAAGGGTGATCATTGGAGAAGTGGTTGGTTTCTTTACAGTTGTAGCATTTTCTCACTTTCTTCTTCTGGAATCTTCCCTTGAATTTTCCTGCGCTAAACTTCTTGACAAAAAGAGCAATGTCTTCATATGAAGGGCTCTCATCAGAGTCAATCTCATCACCATCTTCATCATAATGATCATCTCTTCTTCACTTTGCTCTTCTTCACATACATGCCCGACCTTCAATGCAAGATTGATCTTTGATGTTGAGGTACCATGCATGGCAAGATGTTTTGTAGCATTTGCCTTTGACTCTTCAAATAGTTGGAAGGTTGATATGATGTCATCTAGAGTCATTTCCTTGAATCCATGGTGTTATCTTATGTCCCACGCCAATTGGTGATGATATGGAGCAAGAGCATGAAGCAACTTGTCCACAAGAAATCGCTTAGTCAAGTTGAATCCATCTTGTGTCTTCTCACACTCACAAGACTCAATTTGAGCGGTGAGAGTCATCAGACGCTCATGGAGCTGCTTGGGAGATTCACCTTTCTCCATACAAAAGTTCTGCAATTGACCCATGTCAATTTCATATTGAGCAAGCCGGAGAGTGGAGGTACCGGTCTTGGTCCTCACAATGCTATCCCATAATTCCTTGGCACTTGTGATGTGTATGTATGGTAATCTTTGCTTATCAGTCATACCTCACCATTTTCACATGGTTGTTGCGCCGTTGAGATTCTTGTCGTATATCTCTCTTGGTGTAAGATTATTCGGGTAACAGCTTGGTAACCATACTCCAAGATCTCCAACATCTCATCATTCCCATATCGAAGATGATCCTGCATAGCAACTCTCCACAAGGCAAAATCGGTAGTCTCATCAAGTAAAGGAGTTTTGCCTTGAGGGTTATACTTTGCTTTCTCTATTTGAGGTCTTGCATAAAGCCAAGGAACACTGCAGTGTTCAATACTAGGAGGTTGTTGGCCAAGTGAAGGAGTAGGCACAGTTGGCCTCGAGGACGCACCACCAGAAAGTGGTGCAAGCATCATGGTCAACATGGTAGTCTCATTTGGACCAAGGCCTCAAGAGAAGCATCATGCTCCTCCTTTTGCTTAGCAAGCGCTCGTTCCAGATACTCAGAAGTAAAGGACTTGACTTCTGTGGAAGCCACGCCCTTATCCTTTGGATCTGCAACAAGGGGAGTCCCATCGGGGTTCATCTCGCTCTAAGGTGGTTAAGCCACAAGAATAGAGCACAAAGCTGTGATACCAATTGAAAGGATCGAGATGGACCTAGAGGGGGGTGAATAGGTACAATTACAAATTTAATTGTTACTTAGCAATTTAGGCAATAATGCGAAATATGAAAGTGAGACGAACAATTGCAAGTATGATGCTAAGAGCTAAGCAAGGTAAACGAGTAACGCAAGTATGTGAGTAAGCAAGCACAAAATGATATAAGTAAAGATTAAGAGACAAGTAACCACAAGTAGTATGTTAGGGTTAGGGATAACTGCAACTCTAAGAGATGAGGATGTATGCCGATGTTCACTTCCTTGGAGGGAAGCTACGTCACCGTTAGAGAGGTGGATGTTACCACTAAGGCACACCAACACCACAAAGTCTCACCCTATTCTCCCTTTGAGACAACACCACGAAGGCGTTTCTCAACCACTAGCGGTACCTTGAGGTGGTATCCAAACCTTCACAAACTTGCCGGGGGAAATCACAATGGTCAATTCCTCGTCGAAGGACTCCTACCACCTAGGAGTCTCCAACCTCCAAGAGTAACAAGATGCACCACAAAAATAAGGGGGAATCAACTCTCGCTTTGGTGAATGTGTAGATCGAGCACTTCTCCTTCGCTTCCCAAAAGATCAAGAGCTTTGGGTGGCTAAGGAGGTAGATCTCCAAGAAATCGAGGTGTAAAAACGAAGGTGAGAGAAATGGAGTCGTCAAGTCCTTCGTGAGGAAGAACAAATCTATTTATAGGTGGGGATGGAATCTGGCCGTTGGAGGCAGATTTCTGCATAGCCCGGAAGCTTCGGCCATGCATGGAAGTTCCAGACCCCGGAAGTTCCAGCCAAGTTATGGCCAGGTTCCGGCCTACACAAAGAGTTTGCACCGACTCTGTAGTACCCCGGAAGCTATCAAAACAGGGGACAGAAGATCTAGCACCCAGAAGTTCCGGCCTCCCCGGAAGTTCCAGATGATGGAAGTTCCGGCCAGGGTCCGGCATGGTTCCGGGCTACACAGAGAGATTGCACAAAAAGAGCAGTTTCTCTAGGTAACCCGGAAGCTTCTCGGACCTTCCGGTCCCCGGAAGTTCCGGCCTGAACAGAAGCTTTTCTGTGTGATAAATTTTCAGATCAATGTGAGAAGACAAGTTGTTCCCAGATATTTTTGTGATTCACCCCCTCTTAATAGTGCGGCTGCCCTAATGACTCAACAGACAAGAAAACACTATGGTACTCTACTTTTCTTGGGCACTCCATCTTTCCTTTTTCCGACAAGAGAGGGAATAACCATCCATGCTCCATTTCAACTTAATCAGTGTTGTTTACACTAGAGCATGTGGTTAGAGACACAATTGAAGTTGTCATAGATGTCAAAAATAGTTTAGTGCAACAATGCACTTTCAGCCTGCAGCTTTTTTCTGTTTGATAACTCACGGTTATTATGTTTCAACCATGTGTGATGTTTCTTGTTGTTGCTCCCGCCTGCATCCCTCGAAAATATCTGCCCGCCTCAAGGGTTTTTCTATTTCATAACACACAGTTGTTATCTCCGGACTGTGTGAGATGCACCATCATCCAAATTTTC
This sequence comes from Triticum dicoccoides, assembly GCF_002162155.2. Taxonomy (NCBI): domain Eukaryota; kingdom Viridiplantae; phylum Streptophyta; class Magnoliopsida; order Poales; family Poaceae; genus Triticum; species Triticum dicoccoides. The sequence goes on along the minus strand of NC_041391.1, from coordinate 327,739,567 downwards.
AATAGCCCCAGCATTTCACTCTCGCGTTGGACTCTCGTGTAGTAAAATTTTCAGTAGCCGTGTCATTTCCTCAAACACACCCCCCTCTGCACACACACACACACACACACACACACACACACCAAACACTCCTCGGGTGCACACATGCGCACACACACACCCTCCCTCGCTCGAAACCCTAGCAAGGTCGCCGCCACCGTAAGGCCTCCATGGTTAACATCTGCCAGTTTGCCCGTGTAGCTTACCCACCGATCTCCATACCCAGGCCGCCCTGAGTTTCCTAGATGATGCCTTCCAAACTCCCCCTATCCCATAGATCCCCATCCCCATCCCTAACTCTAGAGCATTGCAGCCTAAGCCGGGTTACACTTCCTGTGGAGCTCGAGGAGCGACTGACCCAAAAGAGGTGTATCACGGTCTCTTCGCTCGATGTCGCCGAGGAAGCTGACGACCATTACTGGATGCGGGCACTCAATCAGCGGGCTAGAGTATGTCGGTATGTCGAGGACGCTAGCTACGACATCAAGGTCATCGACAGCGACTGCCTGAGGCGGGCTATGTCACAGATTAAGTGGCCCACCCCCAACCCCTCGGGTTCAACCACCGTCGATCTCATCCATGGCCCCGCCGCTGATCTTTTCTGGCTCGCTATCAAGAATTTGTTGTCCTACATTGCCATAGAGCCCCTTTTATCATTTATGAAGGACACGTTCCGCGACGCTGGCTTGGGATCCACAGCTTCCAAGTCAAACCTCATCGACGGCGACCACGAGGAGGGCACCCTCTCCGGCTCTTCCAAGGGGAAAGAGCCCATCTTCTCTTCCAAGGTGGAAGAGCCCGTCTGCCACATCAGGGAGGGCACCCTACAGCCATGCTCTTCCAAGGGGAAGGACCCCATCTGCGACAACATGGAGCGCATCCACGGTTCGTTCTCTTCCCATGGGAATGAGCCCATTTGACGAAACTCATAAATTTTTTTGCCATGCCTCTTCACAGGGGGGACCCATAATCTGTTTTGTCGAGTCCCTTTTGTAGTGTAGTGAGAATATGTCCAGTTTTAATTGCTATATTTGATTTTTTGCAGTATGCCTTGTGATGCGGAGCATCCTACGGGAATCACCATGTCAAGAGTCCATTTTGCAAGTGATACGTGTGACTCTACTTCTCATAAATAAAGGTGAATCTTCTCCTTTACACGTGTTCACTTGACCCCTTCGAGGATGGTATACTACTTGAGACTCCACTCGTGTGCATGCATAGGTATTGCCGAAGCTTCAGGGACGATGATGAGGAGTGCGAGCGCAACAGAATAGCTACGCCATCCGCGAGGGAAGCGTGGAAGCGAAGACGGAAGAATAAGGATCTGCCAAGTCTGGAACGGGTGGTACTACCGCGCAAAGCAAGCAGTACTACAGCTCAAACCATCCAAGTCATACTACCGCCCAACATCCGCCCTATTGCCGCTCAACCCGACAAGCTCCTATGATCGAGCAGTACAAGTCCGGTACTACCGCCCCCAACAAGTGGTACTACCACTCAGCTTCATAAGCGGTACTACCGCTCGAGGGTCCAGTACTACCGCCGTGCTTGTGCACAGCCACGGGACTTTGGCCTTGTATCCCTCTCCCACTTACCCGTTCGTGGCTTAGACTATAAATAGACCACCTTCACCTCCATTCTAGGGTTAGCAAAGTGATAGATCATTTGTATGTGAGCTTTGCTCCTACCACTCCTCCTCTTGAGAGAGAGATAGATAGATAGATAGATAGACAGATAGATAGATAGATAGAGAGAGAGAGAGACCACTACTCCATTGGAGGCCAAGACCTCCATCTAGGAGAAGATCCTGAGGGATATCATCAAGAACCCCTCATGGAAGGACCGCCCCTATCAAGACCTCCTCTTGGAGATGAAATTTACCTTGTATCTTTCTCTTTGCTGTTCTTGTACCTTGTGGATCTTGTGTGTTTGATTGTCTAGTGGATGTGTGATTGAACTTGTTCTTGAGTGTTTCCCCATGTTATTTCTCTCCATTCTTCCCCGTGTTCTTCATGTTTCTCGTAGGGATTTGCTCCAATCAGCCTCTAGGTATCTACCCTACATCATCTTGGATCAGAGCAAGGTTGATCACGAATTTGGAGCCCCTACCCCCTTGTTTCTAGCCTTCTTTTGCTTGATTTCATCCTCAATTCGAAAATCCCCACCAAAAATAGCCCCCAAATTTTTTTGTGATTTGTTGGTTTGATGATGTTTTGTTGATATTGATCCATGGATTTGCTTGTTTTCGAGTGGATCTAGCATCTTCCCAAGTTTCGCCACTTTCCATCCACAATCCATCCAATTTTGCCCCAAAATCATCCTTTTCCGCCCCAATTTCGCCCTGAGCAGTTCTGTGAATTTCCCGAAACCAGCGGCAATACCGCCCAATCCAAGCGGTACTACCGCTGAGCTCCAGAAGCGGTACTACCGCCCGTACAAGCGGCACTACCGCCCCACCCAGGTCAGCCGCCAGCACTTCACCATTTTCCCCATAACTTCCACATCCGGAGTCCGATTTTCGCGTTCTTTAGCTCGTTGAGAAGTTATTGACATCCCACATCCACCTAGATAGGCTCCAACATCATTTGACACCATAAAATTTTCGAACTTTGGCATCTTTGCGTAGGTCTTCCACCATATCATCCGCATAACCACCATACCCTTCCGCAACCTAACCCATTTTGATCCATATAACATTACTGGTTCTTTGAGTAGCGATTCGAGTCTCCTAAGGTGTTTCGGATACTTAGGAATGATTGCTTCTTCATCAACCACCACTACCACTTCCATGTAACCTTGCCCACCATACATTACCATCACCCCAACTTAACCCATTTTTGTTTGAGCTTGTTTGAGTTGTTGCTGGTGTCTCCTAAGGTGTTTGGACTACTTAGGGACAGTCATTTCCACTTTGACTCGCATAACCCACCATTTCACTTCCGCATTGTTGTGTGCAAGACCACCACCGCATTTCACTACGACCATTTGACATTTGCCTTTGAAGATTTTGAGTTTACGGTTTTTCCGTTTCCTAAGGTATTTCGGCTAATTAGGAACGGGTCGACTTCGACAACACCGCCTCTCATCATCGCCATAGATGGTAACCACGACGACATCATTTGTATATTCCCCTTGCCATTGCATTGATAACCCCTAGCCCATTCTGCGTCACTTGCCTATCGAGACTAGCCATTGACTATTCCCGGCAAACTTATTTGTGCACATTAGTGATCATTGATCTACACCTTCCATCACATACATACCATATCATATTGGTATCATCTTGTTCTCATATCATCCATTGTGCCACAAGTTTGTTCCCGCATATATACAATTGCTAAGTTGGTTTGTGCATTTTGCAAAGTGTCCAACGAAAAAAATAATAATAAGCTTTTAAACAAAGAAAAAGAGAGCAAAAAAAACTTGTAAGAAAGTGCCATGGCATCATACCACATTGCACATAAGATTGTCATATTTGATCATCTTGGATCATCTTGAGAGAAACACTGGGAACCATACATACATAGCATACTTGGGATAGAAAGTTTATCCATTTTGCATCTTATAGGTTGTGCACAAGTGTCGTATCCGCCTATTAAGCAATCATGCTAACGTCTTTCTTGAGTTGTGCAACACGAGTGTTTTTCGTGGATTCCACATTTCGTGTTCATTCCTTGGTTGCACGACCCCATTTATCTATCTGTGTGTGTGTTTCCGTGTGCCATTCATTGCTATTGGTCTACTTGTTTCACTTGCTAATTTGTGAATCTCTTTCAACATTATTGACTCTTGCTAACATTTTGCATCAATTATTTGTGCCACTATCCTCACCAAGCTCCACCATAAGCTTTACTTGATAGCTGTGAGTGAACAAGTCCGGTACCAATTCCACTATTCTTTCATTTCACATTGAGTGAAACGGGATACATCCTCAACCTTGGGAAAAGGTAACTTGGTATTGTTTATCTCATTTCCTACTCTTCTTTGCTCGAGTCTTGTGTGGATAGGCAAAGCACACCTCCTTCGGTCTACAACGACGAGTTCGATGCCACAAACAACTTCAAAGCCAAGATGCAAGCTCAAACGGAGGAGATCAAAGCCCTCATCAAGTCCTACAAGCGATCTTCCTCATCTTCGCGACGACGCTCAAGAGCACATGCTTCCGAGCTACCATCTCTAGCAAGATCACATCGGCATCGACACCATCACCAACAAGAACGTGAAGGTCAAGAGCTCAACACCAACAACTGATCAACCACTTCACCATCTCCCTTGGCATCTTCGCCTACGGACATACGACATCTTCGCCAACAAGCACCCCAAGACTACGCTCAAGAGAAGCTCCCCAAGGTCAAGTCCACGACTTCCACAAGCTACTACGACCTCGACACCAACCACAAGATTCCTTTCTATGGGACTCATGAACCTGAGGAGTATCTCGAGTGGGAGCACTTGATGGACGACTACCTCAAGCTACATGAAGTCCCTTCCAAAGATCAAGTGAAGTATGCCACAAGAAACTTCCACAACTACGTGTCCACATGGCGGCTTCACACACCTTCGGAGAGCAACGACATGAGTTGTCCCAAGACGAAGAGAGCTATGCGGCGAGAGTTCATGCCTCCAGCCTACACGGAACAACTTCTACGCCAATTGGCGAACACCATCCAAGGATCCAAGTCCATCGACGCGTACTTCAAGGAGATGAAGAATGCCTTGCGACGAGCCGGCGTGGACGACCCCATTTTGATGAAGTTCCACTTCAGGATGGGATTGCACAACGGCATCTCCAAGACTATCTTCCTCGAGAACTACCAGTCCCTTGACGACAACTACATTGGTGCTCTCAAGGCGGAACAAGAACTCATGAAGGCCAAGGCTTCTCAACCCCAAGTGATGTAGGGTAGAACCCTAGACGCCCGATCTTTCACATTTGGAGGGAATCCTACCAACAACTCGGAGAACATGAGAGGAGAAACGAGGGGAACACGAGGGAATCACAAGAGAAAACACTCAAGCAACAAGAATATAGTCACACATGCGCTAGATTCTCGAAACACAGAAGGGTACAAGATCCGAATCCAACAAGGGACGATACGTAGGTTAACAGGTTCTTATCTGTGAGGAGGTCTTGAAGAGTGTCAGTGTCAAAACCGGCGGATCTCGGGTAGGGGGTCCCGAACTGTGCGTCTAGGCGGATGGTAACAGGAGACAAGGGACACGATGTTTTTACCCAGGTTCGGGCCCTCTCGATGGAGGTAAAACCCTACTCCTGCATGATTAATATTGATGATATGGGTAGTACAAAAGTGGATCTACCACGAGATCAGAGAGGCTAAACCCTAGAAGCTAGCCTATGGTATGATTGTTGTTCGTCCTACAGACTAAAATCCTCCGGTTTATATAGGCACCGAAGAGGGTTAGGGTTACACAGAGTCGGTTACAATGGTAGGAGATCTACATATTCGTATCACCAAGCTTGCCTTCCATGCCAAGGAAAGTCCCATCCGGACACGGGACAAAGTCTTCAATCTTGTATCTTCATAGTCCAGGAGTCCGGCCAATGGTTATAGTCCGGCTATCCGGACACCCCTTAATCCGGGACTCCCTCAGTAGCCCCCGAACCAGGCTTCAATGGCGATGAGTCCGGCGCGTAGATTATCTTCGGCATTACAAGGCGGGTTCTTCTCCAAATCCTGTGTACCTGTTGAATAGCGTCCGGCTTCTTGTAAATATTGCGCTCCTCGGCTTCCACGCCCAATAATGGCCATCTTCCACGTGTTGAACGAATGCGAAAAGCCAGGGTATTTTTACATTTATCCCCCTAGCCGCGCAAATGAGCTGCCTATAAAAGAGACGAGGATCTAGATCCGAATCACACCATTCTCCCTTCACGAGCATTCATCAAAGCGCATCTGACAGAAATCCATTCCATCATGGACAGTCGACGCGGCTCCTCCTCTCGCCCTCCCAGCCCTTAGCCTGGAGATTGGGAGAGATGCTCCGTCCCGCACAGTGAGCAAGTGGCGCTCCAAACCAAGGGATTTCTTCCCCCAGCCTTCATGGTTCCGGTTCGAGCCAGACTCGCCACCTATAAGGGCGGAAAGCAAGCGGAGAGCGTCCCCAGCCCCTCCACAGGAGAGCGGGTATGCCTTGTCTCTTATTTGATAAGAGGGCTCGGATTTCCAATTCATCCGTTTTGCCGGGGGCTCCTGGAGTTCTATGGCCTCCAGTTGCACAACCTTACGCCTGCCTCCATTTTGCATATTGCGGGCTTCGTGGCCATTTGCGAGCTGTTTTTGGGCATCGAGGCTCATTTTGCGCTGTGGAAGAAGCTGCTCTGCCTTGTGCCCCGTTCTCAAGAGGGGTCAATATATCAAGTGGGCGGAGCCGAACTATGGCGCATCGCCGGGACCAGATATCTATCCGGAACTTCGAAGAAGGCATCCGAAGACTGGCCTTCGGCATGGTTTTATATAGAAGATGTCCCCCTGCCGGAGCCTGTTCGGGTCGGCCTCCCTGATTTTAATAATGCTCCTTTGAAGAAATGCCTAAGCTAGCATCCGTGGAGCCCTCTGAAGGAAAACGACAGGGACGTCCTTTACCTGATGAGCCGGATAAGGTTGTTAGCTCATTCCGGACTGACTATGATCGGGGTCATGGCCACATGCATTATGCGGGAGGTGCAGGCTCTCCAGTATAGAGGCCACCCCATGTGGGATTTCAACGGGGAAGACGATACCACCCGCTGCGGCCGTAAGGGGCCGGGATCGGTCGCCGATCTGATGAAGATCTTGTCCACATTGTACAAGGGAGAAGAGGAGGAATTTCTCCGCGTCAATCCACAGGGCGGATTTTCTATGTACAATCCTCCGAGCTGGGTAAGCGGACATTTCTTTTTGCCTATCCAATCCATATTCCCATAGTCAAGTATCTTATTTTGTGATTTCGGCGCAGGAACTGCGCCAGGCCGTGAAGGACATAAACAGCCCGCCTCCACAACCCGAGGATCCGGAACGGTTCCTCAATCCGACCTCCCAAGAGGATCCGAACATATCGGTGGAGCTGATTGATGGGGTATTTCACCAACTGAGCATCGATAATGCCTTGGTCGCCATCACGGCCGATTACCCCGGAATACTTCCAGCCTCGCAGGTAACTGAGACCAAAGTCCCAATACTTTGAAAATGACCAATCCGTGCTTATTTTTGATCACCGTATACCAATGGTGTTTCGCAGGGGAAGTCTTTGAGGTGGAAGGCCGAGCCTGCGACAGCTAGTCAATAGGGGACAGCAAGGCCCAACAGGCTGAAAGGAAGTGCAGTCCAGATTGAAACACCGGCACAACGGTATGGCGTGTCACCTTACTCCCAGGCTTTATTCCTGGGAGGCATATTAATGCTGATGCTTTTTCAGGAAGAAGAGCGCTCGCCAAACTGTATCCGGAGAGGTTGCCAATCAATTCTCCGCTCGCCAGGCTCCAAAGCCAAGTCCAGAAGCGGAGGCGAACATGAGGCATGTGTCGGATGCTCCTCCGATAGAGGATGCCGACAGGTTATCTGCCACCAATTCTGAGGTGGAGAGTGCCATGAATCACAGGCGTCACCGGACAGTTCTTCGTGACGCATGTTTCTCCCTAGAGGCATTGGATGCCTTTAATTCGGGAGATGCGCACCTCCGTGCCGCTCAAAATGGTCTAGCCAGAGCCACAGAACAGTATGTAAAAGACATACGGGTGAGAAAATTTGACAGTTATATATGCCAGTACCCCCCGAGACTTGAAATAGTTAGAATAACTGATTTAAGGATCATTTGTTATGCAGGATCTTACAGAAAAGAATACCCAACTGTCCCGGGAGCTGGAGGAGTGCAAAGTCCAACTTGAGGCCGCACTAGCCGCAGCGGGGGAAGCCAAAGAGACCCCCTCTGGTAATATATGCTTCATAAGATAAGTAATTTGTGAAGTGCGGCGTGTGTATAAGTCTGACAATAATATTGTAGATGGCGCCGGGATAGATCCGGACAAGCAACAACTCATGCGCCGGTTAAAGGCCGACAGAATGTGCTTACAAGGGTGAGGCAAGAGAAAAATAATCTCCAAGATGCCAACACCCAGCTGGGTGAGGAACTAAAGGATGTTTGTGCCCAGCTTTCTGACTCCGTTAAGGAGAATCAGCGGCTTCGACGCGGCATTTTTAGTAAGTGCTTGAACAAACTTTGAAAAAGAGTTCGACGAGGAAGTCGACTAACAGAGTTATGTCTATAGGTATGCTCACAGGCTGTCCTGCAGAGGAAATGCTCAGTTCTACGGGTGACCCTCTTCCTGAGCTTTTGCAACTGCACGAACGAGTTCGGCAGGTGATGAAAGACGTCGCCCAGGCCTTGTGGCCATCTGTCTCCCTGCCCGAAGGCCTTGGAGAGCTTGCAGAGAGGCTTCAGGGGGCGCGGCGGCGCTTCCGATTATGGAAGATATCGGCCTGCCGTCAAGGCGCCAGGGAGGCCTATGCCATGGTGAAGACGCGGTACACGAAGGCTGACCCAAACCACATGGCCAAGGTCGGACCTGTGGGGCCCGATGGGAAGGAAATCCCTGTGAGCTTAGTGTACGGCAAAGTAGAGTTGGCCGCAAAGTATTCCCAGCAGGGCTACAAACTAGACAGCCTATTAGATGGCATTGAAGAGGAATACAATCAGTCGAATTGACTATGTAATTTAAGATGACATGAAAAATTCCTTCTAGCCGGATTGTAGATCGTTTGTCATAGCGGACCTTTTCGCTTCAACCTCGGGACCCAATAGTCTGGAGTGTGTCCGAATACCCTCGCAGTTATATAAGAACCAGGGTATGCGTGGAGACCAGGCGTAGGGGTCATTAGTGCTTTATCAGACAAGTGCCCAACTAGTTATGTTATATTACATGGTTAGTAAGAAACATCTTCCAGGGAGAATAGTTCCGTTAGGGTTCCTTTCCCTGGGAGGCATGCCCTCAAGTGCATGTCCGGACTGGAAAAAAAGCAGAAAAACATCTGGGGGCAGATAAATAGGTATTAAATCGTCTTTTTGTTCACCGACCGAATATTCCCTTAAGAACGCTAGCTTTCAGCTTCACTCAGTCTGAGGTACACATCCGGCTGACCCGACAGTAACAATCGCAGAGGTGCTCCCTTTACCACCTAGCCGAACAATCGGGAATGTAGGGGTAAGCACAGGAGCCAGGCAACCCAGCTTGGCCAAAACTTAAGTCATATCGATGCATATAATGGTGAATAAAAGGTACATGCGGAAGTGTGACACATGTGTTGGGCATGAAGCCCGTGTAAATAAGCTTCTTTTAAAGAAGCCCCCAGGTATAATGAGCGCGGATAGCGCGTCAAGTGTGTGCGAACAATGCACAAACAAGCTTTCAAAGGCTTTAATAGAAAAGGAGGGGGAAGGAGAGAAACAGAAGACAGATAATATGTAAAATATAGATGGAGGAAGGTGACGAACTCAGAATCCGACGCTAGGCGTAGAATCTTCGGAGACGGGCTACGTTCCATGGGTTCGGCTCGAGTCGGTTATCCGATGCATCTCGCAGACGGTACGCTCCATCGGTCAGGACTTGGTCGATGATAAAGGGACCTTCCCATTTGGGCTTGAGTTTGTCCTTTTTCTTGTCCGGCAGGCATAGAACTAACTCGCCAATGTTGTAAGTTTTCGCCCGTACTTCTTTGCTTTGATATCTTTGAGCTTGTTGTTGGTAAAATGCGGAACGGGCTTTTGCCATGTCATGCTCCTCCTCCAATGCGTCCAAACTGTCCTGCCGATCGAGTTCGGCTTCTCTTTCTTCGTACATGCGCATGCGAGGTGAGTCATGAATTATGTCACAGGGCAGAACTGCCTCTGCGTCGTATACCATAAAGAATGGTGTAAATCCAGTGGTGCGATTCGGAGTGGTCCGCAGCCCCTAGAGTACGGAGTCGAGCTCCTCTACCCAATGCGTGTTAGATTCCTTGAGGGACCGCACTAATCTGGGTTTGATGCCGCTCATGATTAGACCATTTGCTCGCTCAACTTGACAGTTAGTTTGAGGGTGATAGACTAAAGCATAGTCGAGCTTGATGCCCATGTTTTTGCACCAGAGTTTGACCTCGTCGGCCGTAAAGTTTGTGCCGTTATCAGTGATGATGCTATGGGGGACGCCGTAACGGTGTACGACCCCTGATATGAAGTCTATCACCGGTCCGGATTCGGCCATCCTAACAGGTTTGGCCTCTATCCATTTGGTGAATTTATCCACCATGACCAGTAGGTATTTTTGCTTGTGGGTTCCTCCTTTAAGGGGTCCAACCATGTCAAGCCCCCAGACCGTGAAGGGCCAGGTTATGTGTATAGTTTTGAGGGCGGTGGGTGGCATGTGGCTTTGATTAGCAAAGAGCTGGCAACCGACGCATCGTTGGACTAAGGCCTGAGCATCTGCCCGGGCCGTCGGCCAATAAAATCCTGTACGGAAGGCCTTGCCTACAAGGGCCCGGGCTGCGGCGTGGTGCCCGCCGAGTCCGGCATGAATTTCAGCCAGAAGATTCCGCCCTTCCTCTTCGGAGATACACCTTTGAAGGACTCCGGTTGTGCTTTTCTTGTAAAGCTCTCCCTCATGGACCTTATAGGCTTTAGATTGCTGCACTATGCAGCGGGCCTCGTTTTGGTCCTCGGGAAGTTCCTTCCTGGTTTGGTAGGCTAGGAATGGTTCCGTCCATGGGGCAATGACTGCCATTATTACGTGGGCTGAGGATGTTACTTCGTTGGCAGAACCGCCAATTGTGTCATGATGTTCGGTGTCGGGCAGTGCGGTTGGGTCCGGGTTGTTATTTCCGGATTCCCCCTCCCATAGTACGAATGGCTTGAACAGCCTCTCTAGGAAGATGTTGGGAGGGACGGCATCACGCTTTGCGCCAATGCGTGCCAATATGTCTGCTGCCTGGTCGGGCTCCGCCATCTTAATTTGGCGGTAGCCGGAGTATGCGTCGAGGAAACACAATGAATCGTTTCCTGCGGTAGCGTTGATAATTTGATCGATGTGGGGGAGTGGGAAGGGATCGTTTGGGCAAGCCTTGTTGAGGTCCTTAAAATCGACGCATAGGCGCCAGGATTTGTCCTTCTTTGGTACCATCACCAGGTTTGCTAGCCAGTCCGGATGTTTTATATCTCTGATGAATCCGGCCTCCAATAATTTGGCTAGATCCTCTCCCATGGCCTGTCTCTTGGGTTCGGAGAAACGCCAAAGAGCCTGTTTGACTGGCTTGAATCCTTTTAGGATGTTTAGGCTGTGCTCGGCCAGCCGGCGTGGGATTCCTGGCATGTCTGAAGGGTGCCAGACAAAAATGTCCCAATTTTCGCGTAGGAATTCTCGTAGTGCGGCGTCTACATCAGGGTTTAATTCTGCCCCGACGGAGGCCATTTTTCTAGGGTCCGTTGGATGGACTTGGAATTTGACTATTTCGTCCACTGGTTTAAAGGAGGTGGACTTGGATCTCTTATCGAGTATCACATCGTCCCTATTCACCATGGAGCGTCGCGTAGTGAGTTTCTCGGCCGCTAGGGCTTCGGATAGTGCCTCAAGGGCTAGTGCAACTGTCTTATTTTTGGCGGGGAGTGCTATGTCTGGGTCACTAGCAAGAGTGATGATTCCGTTGGGCCCAGGCATTTTGAGCTTCATGTACCCGTAGTGGGGTATAGCTTGAAAAATTGTGAATGCCTCTCACCCTAATAGGGCGTGATATCCGCTGCTGAACGGGGCTACTTGGAACGTGATCTCCTCGGATCTGTAATTGCCGAATACCACATCTAGTGTGATTTTTCCTGTACATCATGCTTCCCGACTGGGGATTATTCCTCTGAAGGTTGTGCTGCTTTGCTCAATGCGGCTCCAGTTTATTTCCATTTTTCGGAGGGTTTCCTCATAAATGAGGTTCAATCCGCTGCCACCGTCCATGAGTACCTTGGTAAGGCGAAAGCCGTCCACTATTGGACTCAGGACCAATGCGGCTGGTGCTCGGGCTGTTCGGAATTTAGGTTCGTCACTGGCATTAAAGGTAATAGCCGTGTCACTCCATGGGTTTATTGTTACTACTTGGTAGACTTCGGCAAGGCTGCGGAGTGTTCGTTTCCGCATATTATTTGATGCGGAAGTCTTGAAGACTGTTAATACCGTACTGGTATCCTTGGGCTGGTGCTCTGAAGTTAGAAGCTCTTTGCCACTTTTGCCCACCTGCCGTAGTATCCAACATGCTCTAAGGCTATGAGTTGGAGTGGCACCCTCTGTACTATGAATTTTGCAGGGTCCATTGAGCCATCCTTCTAGTACGGTTCCATGCCCTATAGAGGGTTTTTGCTTTTTGGTATTTGACCCAGGTGCCTGGCGATGATGCACCCTTTTATTTCGGACTGGGGTTGTATTCAGGGCCGGATTGTCCCAAAAATTGATCTCGGTTTTCCAGGCGCTTTCCATTGCACAATACTTTCATACTATGGACGCCAAGTCAGCAAAGCGTGTAATTTCACGATGACTTACGGCATTGAGGATTCCCTTGTCCGTGCAATTATTGCAGAAGAATGAAATTGCGTCCTCCTCACGGCAGTCCTTTATCCTGTTCGTAACCAGGAGGAATCTAGCCCAGTAATGGTGTACTGTTTCTGCGGGCTCTTGCAGGATTTGGGATAGATCGCTTATGTTTGGGTTGGCGGGTGGAATTAAATTCGGAACCCCGTCCAATCTAAGACTCAAGGGCCAAGAAGTTTCGGAACTTGGAATCTTGGGCTCTTGGATGTTGTCCAATGAATCTAGCCCGCTGCCTGACTTTGGGTTCAGGGCTTGAGTGACGTCCTCCCCTCCACGGGAATCCGGCATGGAGGGATCGGGAATCCAGACATAGCTAGTCCTTAGGATAGAAGAAGGGTTGCCGTATTGTTCCTCTACCACAGCAACATGGTGGGTAACCTGGGGAGAGTTAATCTCTCTCAGATCGGGTTTAGGCCCAATCTGATCGTAGTCTGTAGAGACTCCCAGGGCGGCGATGCGATCCAAGAGCTCGTTTAAGGAAGAGAGCTCCATCATATCTAACTGCTCGGCGAGTTCCGAGTTAACGTGTAGATTGCTTTCGATGACCCGAGATGTCATCGTCGGCGCGGCGGCCGAACTGACAGTCATAAGGAAACCGCCTAGCCGGAGAGTTTGGCCGATAGCCAAAGCTCTTTTAGCAACAATGCCGTCTTTAAAGACGGGATGAGGCATCCTTCCTGACGGCGACGACACAGAGGAACTCTCAATGAAAGCACCAATGTCGGTGTCAAAACCGGCGGATCTCAGGTAGGGGGTCCCGAACTGTGCGTCTAGGCGGATGGTAATAGGAGACAAGGGATAGGATGTTTTTACCCAGGTTCGGGCCCTCTCGATGGAGGTAAAACCCTACTCCTGCTTGATTAATATTGTCGATATGGGTAGTACAAGAGTGGATCTACCACGAGATCAGAGAGGCTAAACCCTAGAAGCTAGCTTATGGTATGATTGTTGTTCGTCCTACGGACTAAAACCCTCCGGTTTATATAGGCACCGAAGAGAATTAGGGTTACATAGAGTCGGTTACAATGGTAGGAGATCTACATATCCGTATCGCCAAGCTTGCCTTCCACACCAAGGAATGTCCCATCCGGACACAGGACGAAGTCTTCAATCTTGTATCTTCATAGTCCAGGAGTCTGGCCAATGGTTATAGTCCGCCTATCCGGATACCCCCTAATCCGGGACTCCCTCAAAGAGGGTCTTCTCTGAGAGGAGGTCTTGAATCCAAGTGGATCTTATCTGAAGAGGTGTCGGTCCCTCGCAGTGGAGTAGATTCGGATGGATGAGCAAGGCTCTATCTCAAAGTATGAGCTATCACAATGCTAACCCTAAAATAGTGGTGGAGGAGTCATATATATAGGCTAATTGTGAGGGAGTCCTGGGTTAGGGGGTATCCGGACATCCGGACTATATACCTTGGCCGGACTGTTGGACCGCAAAGATACAAGACTCAAGACTGTGTCCCGTGTCCGGATGAGACTCTCCTTTGCGTGGAAGGCAAGCTTGGCGATCCAGATATTATATTTCCTTCATTGTAACTGACTCCATGTAAACCCTAGCCCTCTCTGGTGTCTATATAAACCGGAGGGTTTAGTCCTTAGAGACAGAATCATAATCATCATAGGCTAGCTTCTAGGGTTTGGCCTCTACGATCTCGTGGTAGATCAACTCTTGTAATACCCATATAATCAATATCAATCAAGCAGGAAGTAGGGTTTTACCTCCATCGAGAGGGCCCGAACCTGGGTAAAACATTGTGTCCCTTGCCTCCTGTTACCATTAGCCTTGGACACACAGATCGGGACCCCCTATGCGAGATCCACCGGGTTTGACACCGACATTGGTGCTTCCATTGAGAGTTCCTCTCTGTCGTCGCTGCAAGGCTCGATGGCCCGTCTCGTTGTCCAGGACAACATCACCTCTGGGGGAGCATTGGCTGTAGGCCAAACTCTCCAACTAGGCGACTTCATCATGATCGCCCAATCGGCTGCCGCACCGACGATGACCTCTCGTGTCATCACGAATAACCTCCACGTCAATTCGGAACTCGCCGAACATATGGATCCAAGGGAGCTCTCCTCCCTTAATGAGCTCTTGGATCGCATCGCCGTTCTGGGAGTCGCTATAGACTATGACCGGATCGGGCTTAAACTCGACCAAAGGGATATTAAATCCCCGCCGGTCACCCACGAGATAGCAATAGTGGAGGAGCCACATACGGATTATCCCTCTATTTTGAGGACGAATTATGTCCGAATCACCGAGCTCTCTGAGCCGGATACCCGCTCACGGGAGGACATGACCCAGACCCCGGACTTAGAATCGGGTATCGGACCGGAAAAATCAGGCAGCACCCCGGATCCTGAGCTATCAAGCTCGGAAACTCCTCTGCGCCTTGGCGTCAGATCGGATCGGAATCCAGATTCAGCTACACCCACCCACCCGGACTTAAATCATCTCTCCCATATCAGACAAGAGCCCCAAGAGACGGTACATCGCTATTGGGCCAGATTCCTCCTTGTGCTAAACAAGGTCAAGGATTGTCGTGAGGAAGACACAATCTCACTTTTTTTGCAAAAACTGCACGAACAAAGGGATCCTTAATGCTATAAGTCGCTGTGACATAGCACACTTTGCTGACTTAGCAGCCATAGTACAGAAGTACTGTGCGATGGAAAGCGCCTGGAAAACCCAAGCAGGATTTTGGGATAGTTCAGCTCTCACTAAAACCTTTGTCCTAACTAAACAGGCGAACTCTCGTAAGTCAGCCGATCCAATCCCCAAGAAACCAAAGCCCACCCCGGGGCGTGGAACCGTATTGGAAGAATGGATCAATGGGCCATGTAGACTCCACAGCACGCCAAACACTACACCAACACATAGCCTTAGAGCATGTTGGATACTCCGGCAGGTAGCAAAAAGTGGCGAGGATCTTCTTGTAAGCCATAAAGCAGAACAACATCCCGCCAAAGAAAACAATACAGTACTAACAGTCTTCTAGACTTTCGCCTCAAATAATAGGCGCAAGCGAGCTCATCAAAATTTCGCTGAAATTTGCCACGTGGCAAAAATAAATCCGTGAACGACACTGCTATAACTTTCAGTGCCAGTGATGAGCCTCAATTCCAGACAGTCCGGGCACCAGCCGCTTTGGTCCTTAGCCCAACCGTGGACGGCCTTCGGCTCACTAAAGTACTCATGGATGGCGGAAGCGGATTAAACTTGATCTATGAAGAAACACTCAACAAGATGGAAATTGATAAAAGCCGCATTGAGCAAAGTGGCACAACCTTTGTGGGAATCATCCCTAGTCGGGAAGCATGGTGTGCGGCAAAAATCACACTCGATGTGGTATTCGGCACTCTGGAGAATTACAGGTCCGAAGAAATCACATTCCATGTGGCTCCTCTCAGCAGCGGATACCACGCCCTTTTAGGGCGGGACGCGTTCACAAGCTTTCAAGCTATACCCCATTACGGGTACATGAAGCTTAAAATGCCCGGACCCAATGGAATCATCACTCTAGCCAGTAATCCGAATGTCGCACTTCGCCGAAAACAAAATCGCAGCACTAGCCCTGGAAGCATTATCCGAAGCTCTAGCATCCAAAGAACTAACAACGCTACGCACCACCGTGGACAGAGACGACGTGATACTCGACAAGCGACCCAAGTCCACCTCGTTTAAACCCGCAGATGAGATAGTCAAATTCCAGGTACATCCAACGGATCCCACGAAGACAGCTTCCATCGGGAAACAGTTGAGCCCCACAATGGACGCTGCACTACGAGACGTCCTACACGAGAATTGGGACATTTTCGCCTAGCACCCTTCGAACATGCCAGGCATCCCATGCAGACTGGCCGAACACAGCCTCAATATACTGAAAGGATACAAGCCTGTCAAACAGACTCTTAGGCGCTTCTCAGAGCCCAAACGGCAAGCCATGGTGGAAGAGCTAGCCAAGCTAGTCGAGGCCGGATTCATCAGAGATATCAAGCATCCGGATTAGCTGGCAAATCTGGTAATGGTACCAAAGAAGGACAAATCCTGGTGCCTATGCATCGACTTCAAAGCCCTCAACAAGGCTTGCCCCAAGGATCCCTTCCCCCTCCCCCGCATCGACCAAATCATCGACGCCATCGCAGGACACGACTCACTGTGTTTTCTTGACGCATACTCTAGATACCATCAAATAAAGATGGCAGAGTATGAGCAAGCCGCAACGACTTTCATAACGCTCTATGGTCCTTTCTGCTTCAACACTATGCCTTTCGGGCTTAAAAATGCTAGTGCAACCTATCAACGCATGATTCAAACATGCCTGGAAAAGCAAGTCGGCAAAACAGTCGAGGCATATGTGGACAACGTGGTCACAAAAACAAGACACGTCGAAACCCTAATAGATGACTTGTGGCTTACGTTCAATAACCTCCGAACATACGACATCAAGCTAAACCCAGAAAAATGTGTTTTCGGCGTGCCCTCTGGGAAGCTGCTCGGCTTCATTGTTTCCAATAGAGGAATTGAAGTGAATCCGGCAAAAATCCGAGCTCTGTCACAGTTGGCTATACCAACAGAGCTCAAGCATATCCAAAAACTAGCTGGATGCGTGGCTGCCTTAAGCCGCTTTATCTCCCGGTTAGGAGAAAAGGCATTACCTCTTTACCGCCTTCTTCGGCGCACCGAATACTTCATGTGGACGGATGCAGCCGCCGCCAGACTGGACGAAATAAAGACCTTATTGGCCAGTAATCCAGTCCTAACAGCGCAAAATACCGGCGAACCTATTCTATTGTACATAGCTACAACACATCAAGTTGTAAGCGTAGTGCTCGTCGTCGAATGAGAGGCTGACGGATACAAATTCCCGCTCCAGAAGCCGGTATATTACGTATCCACGGTCCTCACCCCATGCAAATCCCGATACCCACACTATCAAAAGATAGCATACGCGATCTTCATGGCATCCCGGAAGCTACGACACTACTTTCAAGAGTGTTCGATTACGGTGGCCTCCGAAGTACCACTCAACGACATAATAAATAATCGCAACGCTACGGGCCGGATTGCTAAATGGGCCATCGAGCTCCTTCCGTTCGACATAACATAGAAACCATGGCGGGCCATCAAGTCGCAAGTACTGGCTGACTTTGTCGCTGAATGGACAGAAGCCGAACTCCCTAAAGAGTACGGGGCATACTCTAACTAGATCATGCACTTCGACGGCTCTAAAATGCTGGCCGGATTGGGAGCAAGTGTAGTCCTGACATCTCCCACCAGAGACATGGTCCAATACGTACTCCAAATATTATACACAGACTCCAATAACGTAGTCGAATACGAGGCTCTGTTGCACAGTCTTTGGATGGTAGTCTCTATGGGAATTCAACGCCTGGAGGTGCGCGAGGATTCAAACCTCGCAATATCACAAATAAACGGAGACTTTGATGCTAAGGATCCGAAAATGGCAGCCTGCCATAATGCCGTCCTCAAAATGTCAGCTCGGTTTGAGGGGCTTGAATTCCACCATGTGGCTCGAGAAAACAATCAAGCGGCGGATATCCTCGCCCGCATCGGTGCTAAACGCGACCCTGTCCCACCTAACGTATTCCTGGAAAGGCTGTTCAAGCCATCTGTGGTATGGGAAGGGGAGTCCGGCAACACTAGCACGGATCCGAATAGACCCCCAGATTCCAAACCATCAGACGTAATCGGAGGCTCCGCCACCGAAATAACACCTTCGGCCCATGAAATCATGGTTGTAACCGCCTCATGGACTGAGCCTTTCTTGGCGTACGTAAATAGGAAGGAGCTCCCCGAGGACCAAAGTGAAGCACGTTGCATCATGCGGCGTTCCAAAGCCTACAAGGTCCATGAGGGGGAACTCTATAAGAAAAGTGCGACCGGAGTGCTCCAAAGATGCATCTCCGAAGAGGAAGGGCGGCAGCTCTTGGCTGAAATCCATGCCAGACTCGGTGGACACCACGCGGCGGCTCGGACACTTGTCAGCAAGGCCTTCCGCACATGCTTTTATTGGCCTACAACCCGAGCAGAGGCACAAGACCTCGTCCAACACTGCGTCGGTTGCCAGCTCTTTGCCAATCAGAGCCACATGCCCCCTACCGCTCTCCAAACAATACCCATCACTTGGCCCTTCGCGATCTGGGGGCTGGATATGGTCCGACCCCTTAAGGGGGGAAGCCATAAGAAAAAAATACTTATTGGTCATGGTGGACAAGTTCACCAAATGGATAGAAGCCAAACTAGTCAAAACGGGCGAATCCGGACCAATGATAGACTTCATATCCGGGTTGTACACCGATACGGCGTCCCCCACAGCATCATCACTGACAATGGCTCAAACTTCACAGCTGATGAAGTGAAAACTTGGTGTGGCAACATGGGCATTAAGCTCGATTACGCCTCCGTCTATCATCCCTGAGGGAGTCCCGGACTAGGGGGTGTCTGGACAGCCGAACTATCATGATCGGCCGGACTCCAAGACTATGAAGATACAAGATTGAAGACTTCGTCCCGTGTCCGGATGGGACTTTCCTTGGCGTGGAAGGCAAGCTTGGCGATACGGATATGTAGATCTCCTACCATTGTAACCGACTCTGTGTAACCCTAGCCCTCTCCGGTGTCTATATAAACCGGATGGCTTTAGTCCGTAGGGACAACAATCGTACCATAGGCTAGCTTCTAGGGTTTAGCCTCCTTGATCTCGTGGTAGATCTACTCTTGTAACACACATCATCAAGATTAATCAAGCAGGACGTAGGGTTTTACCTCCATCAAGAGGGCCCGAACCTGGGTAAAACATCGTGTCCCTTGTCTCCTGTTACCATCCGCCTAGACGCACAGTTTGGGACCCCCTACCCGAGATCCGCCGGTTTTGACACCGACATTGGTGCTTTCATTGAGAGTTCCTCTGTGTCGTCGCCATCAGGAAGGATGCCTTTTCCCGTCTTTAAAGACGGCGCCATCGTCAAGGGAGCTTTGGCCGCCGGCCAGACAATCCGGCTAGGCGGTTTTCTTATGAACGCCTGTTCGGCCACCGCTCCGACAATGACCTCTCAGGTCATAAAAAGCGATCTTCACGTCAGCTCGGAATTCGCCAAGCAGCTAGATCCGATTGAGCTCTCCTCCGTAAACAAGCTCTTGGATCGCATCGCCGCCCTGGGAGTCGCTACCGACTACGATCAGATTGGGCTTAAAACCGATCTGAGAGAAATTAACTCTCCCCAGGTTACCCACCATGTTGTTGTGGTAGAGGAACAATGCAGCGACTCTTCTTCTATGTTAAAAACCAACTATGTCCGGATTCGCGATCCCTCCATGCCGGATTCCCGCGGAGGGACGGACGCCAATCAAATACTGAACCTAAAGTCAGGCATTGTACCAGATTTGTTGGAAAGCATCCAACAAACCAAGCTTCCAAATCCAGAAGCTTCTTGGCCTTTGAGCCTCAGATCGGGCGGGGTTCCGAACTTAATTCCACCCGCCCACCCAAACATAAGCGATCTATCTCAAATACGGCAAGAGCCCGATGAAACAGTACATCATTACTGGGCCAGATTCCTCCTGGTTATGAACAGGATAAAGGACTGCCGTGAAGAAAGCGCGATTTCAATTTTCTGCAACAATTGCACGGACAAGGGAATCATAAACGCCATCAGTCGTCGCGAAGTTACACGCTTCGCCGACCTAGCGACCATTGTACAAAAATACTGCGCGATGGAGAGTGCCTGGAAAACCGAAACTAGGTTTTGGGACAATCCTGCCCTGAATACAACCTTAGTTCGAAATAAAAGGGTGCGTCATACTCAAGCACCTGGGTTAAAAACGAAAAAGCAAAAAACCCCAAAAGGGT
The DNA here is from genome assembly GCF_002162155.2 of Triticum dicoccoides. Lineage (NCBI taxonomy): Eukaryota > Viridiplantae > Streptophyta > Magnoliopsida > Poales > Poaceae > Triticum > Triticum dicoccoides. The sequence continues at coordinate 327,719,054 of NC_041391.1, read as the reverse complement.
ACGGAACCGTACTGGAGGGATGGCTCAACGGACCCTGCAAAATCCACAGTACGGAGGGTGCCACTCCAACACATAGCCTTCGAGCATGTTGGATACTACGGCAGGTGGCCAAAAGTGGCGAAGGCTTTTTAGCCCTGGGCAACTAGCCCAGCAGTACCAGTACGGTATTAACATTCTTGGAGACTTTCGCATCAAATAACATGCTGAAGCGAACAATCCGCAGCCTCGCCGAAGTCTACAAAGTAGCAACAACGAATCCATGGAGCGACACAACTATCACCTTCAATACCAGCGATGCACCTAAATTCCGAACAGCTCGAGCACCAGCCGCATTGGTCCTCAGTCCGATAGTGGACGGCTTTCATCTTACCAAGGTACTCATGGATGGCGGCAGCGGATTAAACCTCATCTATGAGGAAACCCTTCAAAAAATGGAAATTGACTGGAGCCGCATTGAGCGAAGCAGCACAACCTTCAGGGGAATAATCCCTAGTCAAGAAGTACGCTGCACAGGAAAAATCACACTAGATGTAGTGTTCGGCTCGCCGGACAATTACAGGTCCGAAGAGGTCACGTTTCAAGTGGCCCCATTCGGCAGCGGATATCACGCCTTGTTAGGGTGAGAGGCATTCACAATCTTCCAAGCTATACCCCATTATGGGTACATGAAGCTCAAAATGCCCGGGCCCAATGGAATAATCACTCTCGCCAGTGATCCAGATATAGCCCTCCGCGCTGAAAATAAGACAGCCGCACTGGCCCTAGAGGCATTATCCGAAGCCCTAGCGGCAGAGGAACTCACTGCGCTGCGCTCCACGGTGGATAGGGACGATGTGATACTCGATAAGAGGTCCAAGTCCACTTCTTTCAAACTAGCAGATGAAATAGTCAAATTCCAGGTCCATCCAACGGACCCCACGAAGACGGCCTCCATTGGGGCACAATTAAATCCTGATGTAGAAGCCGCACTACGAGAATTCCTTCGGGAAAATTGGGACATTTTTGCCTGGCACCCTTTAGACATGTCAGGAATCCCACGCAGCCTGGCAGAGCACAGCCTAAACATCCTAAAAGGATTCAAGCCAGTCAAACAAGCTCTTCGGCGATTTTCCGAACCCAAAAGACAGGCAATGGGAGAGGAGCTAGCCAAACTCTTAGAAGCCGGATTCATCAGAGATATAAAACATCCGGACTGGCTAGCCAACCTGGTAATGGTACCAAAAAAGGACAAATCGTGGCGCCTTTGCGTCGATTTCAAAGACCTTAACAAGGCCTGTCCAAAGGACCCTTTCCCTCTCCCTCGCATCGACCAAATCATCGATGCTACCACAAGGCACGATTCATTGTGCTTCCTCGACGCATACTCAGGATACCATCAAATCAAGATGGCGGAAAAAGACCAGGCCGCAACGGCATTCGTTACTCCATATGGGCCATTCTGCTTCAACACAATGCCCTTCGGAGTCAAAAACACTGGCGCAACATATCAGCGCATGATTCAAACATGTCTGGCTACCCAGATAGGCAAGACGGTAGAGGCTTACGGAGACGATGTGGTCGTCAAGACCAGACACGTCGAAACTCTAGTAGACGACTTGAGGGTGACATTGGACAACCTCCGAGCATATGACATTAAGCTCAACCCGGAAAAATGTGTTTTCGGCGTACCAGCCGGAAAGCTCTTGGGCTTCATTGTATCCGGTAGAGGAATTGAAGCAAACCCAGCCAAGATCCGAGCTCTGTCACAATTGGATATCCCAAGAGACCTCAAGCAAATACAAAAACTAACTGGATGCATAGCGGCTCTAAGACGCTTCATCCCCCGTTTGGCAGAAAAGGCACTGCCCCTCTATTGCCTCCTCCGATGCACCGAACACTTCGAATGGACGGATGCTGCCACAGCCGGACTCGAAGAAATCAAGGCCATACTGGCAACAAATCCGGTCCTGGCCGCGCCCAACCTGGGCGAACCTATGTTATTATATATTGCAGCAACACATCTAGTTGTCAGCGCGGTACTCGTTGTCGAACGAGAAACAGAAGGGCACAGATTCCCTCTTCAAAAACCAGTGTACTACGTATCTACTGTCTTAACTCCATGCAAGTCCTGGTACCCACATTATCAAAAGATAGCGTATGCGGTGTTCATGGCATCCCGGAAGCTGCGACACTACTTTCAAGAGTGTTCCATAACGGTGGCCTCCGAAGTACCTCTCAACGATATTATAAACAATCGCGACGCAACGGGCAGGATTGCAAAATGGGCCATTGAGCTCTTACCATTTGACATAACCTACAAACCACGGCGAGCTATAAAGTCGCAAGTTCTGGCCGACTTCGTCGCCGAATGGACCGAAGCCGAACTCCCTAAAGAGTATGGCGCATAATCCAATTGGATCATGCATTTCGACGGCTCCAAAATGTTGGCTGGCTTGGGGGCTGGCGTCGTCTTGACGTCCCCAACCGGAGACACAGTCCAATACGTACTTCAAATAATGTACATGGACTCCAACAACCCAGCCGAATACGAGGCCCTTCTACATGGCCTCCGGATGGCAATCTCCATGGGCATTCAACGCCTAGAGGTGCGCGGGGATTCAAACCTCGCAATATCCCAAGTAAATGGAGACTTTAACGCCAAGGATTCAAAAATGGCAGCCTACCGTAATGCCGCCCTAAAAATGTCAGCCCGGTTCGAAGGACTCGAATTCCACCATGTAGCCCGGGATAATAACCAGGCAGCAGACATGTTGGCACGCATCGGTGCAAAACGCGACGCCGTCCCTCCAAACATCTTCCTGGAGCGGCTTTTTAAGCCATCCGTATTATGGGAAGAGGAGTCCGAAAATAACAATCCGGAACCAGCTGCATCACCTAACTCAGACCATTCTGACACAATCGGCGGCTCAGCCAATGAAATAACACCTTCAGCCCACGAAATAATGGCAGTAATTGCCCCGTGGACGGAACCATTCCTAGCCTACTTAATCAGGCAGGAACTTCCCGAAGATCAAAATGAGGCCCGCTGCATAGTTCGGCGATCTAAAGCCTACAAGGTCCATGAGGGAGAACTTTATAAGAAAAGCACAACCGGAGTCCTTCAAAGGTGTATCTCCAAAGAGGAAGGGCGAAATCTCCTGGCTGAAATTCACGCCGGACTCGACGGGCACCACGCTGCAGCCCGGGCCCTTGTAGGCAAGGCCTTCCGTACAGGATTTTATTGGCCGACAGCCCGGGCAGATGCTCAGGACTTAGTCCAACGATGCGTCGGTTGCCAGCTCTTTGCTAATCAGAGACACATGCCACCCACCGCCCTCAAAACTATACCCATCACCTAGCCGTTCCCGGTCTGGGGGCTTGACATGGTTGGACCCCTTAAAGGGGGAACCCACAAGCACAAATACTTATTGGTCATGGTGGACAAATTCACCAAATGGATAGAGGCCAAGCCGGTTAAAACGGCAGAATCCGGACCTGTGAAAGACTTCATATTCGGGGTAGTACACCGTTTCGGCGTCCCCCACAGCATCATCATTGATAATGGCACGAATTTCACGGCCGACGAGGTTAAACTCTGGTGCAAAAACATGGGCATCAAGCTCGACTACGCTTTAGTCTACCACCCTCAAACTAACGGTCAACCGGAATGGGCAAATGGTCTAATCATGAGCGGCATCAAACCCAGATTAGTGCGGTCCCTCACGGAATCTAACACGCACTGGATAAAGGAGCTTGACTCCGTACTCTGGGGGCTGCGGACCACGCCAAACCGCACAACCAGATTCACACCATTCTTTATGGTATACGGCGCTGAAGCAGTTTTGCCCTGTGATATAATTCATGACTCACCTCGCGTGCGCATGTACGAGGAAAGGGTAGCCGAGTTGGATCGGCAGGACAGTTTGGACGCTTTGGAGGAGGAGCGCGACGTGGCAAAATCCCGTTCCGCATTCTATCAACAGCAGGCTCGAAGATATCAAAGCAGAGAAGTACGGGCCAAAACTTACAATGTTGGCGAGCTAGTTCTACGCCTGCCGGACAAGAAAAAGGACAAACTTAAGCCCAAATGGGAAGGTCCCTTCATCATCGACCAAGTCCTTACCGGCGGTGCATACCGTCTACGCAACGCATCTGACAATCGACTCGAGCCAAACCCATGGAACGCAGCCCGTCTCTGAAGATTTTACGCCTAGTGCCGGACTCAGGGTTCGTCTCCTTCCTCCGTCCACCTTTCATTTTTCTTTTCACTGTCTTTGTTTTCCCTCCTTTTTCCTCCCTCTTCCAGTACAAACCCCTTGAGGGATGATCTGTGCTTTGCTCGCACTTACTCGATGTGCTACTCGCACTCGTTATACCCGGGGCCTTCTTTAACAGAAGCGTATTCTTATGGGCTTCATGCCCAACACATGTGTCATACTTCTGCATGTACCTTTTGATCGCCATTATATGCATCGATATGACTTAAGTTTTGGCGAAGCCGGGTTGCCTGGCTCCTGTGCTTACCCCTACGTTCCCGATTGTTCGGCTAGGAGGTAAAGGGAGCACCTCTGCGATTGTTACTGCCGGGTCAGCTGGATGTGTACCTTAGACTGGGTGAAGCCGAAGGCTAGCGTTCTTAAGGGAATATTCGATCGGTGACCTGAAAGATGATTTATTACTTACTTATTTATCTGCCCCCAGATGATTTTTCTGCTATTTTCGCAGTCCGGACATGCACTTTAGGGCATGCCTCCCAGGGAAAGGAACCCTTAACGGAACTATTCTCCCTGGAAGATGTTTCTTACTAACCATGTAATATAACATAGCTAGTTGGGCACTTGTCTGATAAAGCAATTATGACCCCTACGCCTTGTCTCCATGCACGCCCCGGTACTTTTATAACCGTAAGGGTATTCGGACACACTCCGGACTGTTGGGTCCCGAGGTTGAAGTGAAAAGGTCCGCAAAGACAAACGATCTACAATCCGGCTAGAAGGCATTCTATATGTCATTTTAAAATTACATCGTCAAACTGATTGATTGTACTCCTCTTCAATCCCATCTAACAGGCTGTCTAATTTACAGTCCTGTTGGGAATATTTCGCGGCCAGCTCTACTTGGCCGTACATCAAGCTCACAGGGATCTCCTTCCCATCAGGCCCCACAGGTCCAACCTCGGCCATGTGGTTTGGGTCATCCTTCGGGTACCACGTCTGCACCATGGCCCAGGCCTCCCTGGCGCCTTGACGGCAGGCCGATATCTTCCACAGACGGAGACGTCGCCGTACTCCCTGAAGCTTCTCAACAAGCCCTCCAAGGCCCTCAGGTAGGGAGATGGAAGGCCATAAGGCCTGAACGACACCACTCATCGCCTGCCGAACACGTTCGAGTAGTTGCACCAGCTCGGGAAGTTGGTCACCCGTTGAACCGGGCATTTCCTCCATAGGGTGACCTGTGAGCACACCTACAGACATATTTCTGTCAGTCGACTTCCTCGCCGAACTCTTCTTTTCAAAAGAGTTTGCTCAAGCACTTACTATAGATGCCGCGATGAAGCCGCTGATTCTCCTTCACGGAGCTACACAGCTGGGCCCGAACACCTTTTAGCTCTTCTCCAAGCTGGGTGTGGGCATCTTGGAGTTTGTTCCTCTCCTACCGCACCTTCATAAGCACCCTCTCACCGGCCTTCAACTGGCGCAGTAGCTGTTGCTTGTTCGGATCAAGTCTGGCAACATCTGCAATATTATTGTCAGATTTATACGCACACCGCATGCCATAAAACATTTTTTGAAATATGTGTTACCGGAGGGGGTCTCTGTGTCTCCTCCTGCGGCGGTCAGTGCAGCCTCAAGTTGGGCCTTGCATTCTTGGAGTTCCTGGGACAGGTGGGTATTCTTCTCTGTAAGATCCTACATAAACACATGATCCTTAAATCAGTTAGTTTAACTATTTTGAGTCTTGGGGGCTACCGGCATATATAACTATTAAAATGCCTTACCCGTATGTCCTTTACATATAGCTCCGTGGCTCTGGTTAAACCATCTTGAGCAGCACGAAGGTGCGCTTCTCCCGCATTAAAGACATTCAACGCCTATGGGGAGAAACACGCGTCACGAAGGACTGTCCGACGGCGCCTGTGATTCATGGCGCTCTCCACCTCAGACCTGGTGGCGGACAACCTGTCGGCATCCTCCGTTGGAGGAGCATCCGGCTCACGCCTTGCACTCGCCTCCCCCTCCGGACCAGGCGTTGGAGCCTGGCTGGCGAAGGCTTGGTCGGCACCCTCTCCGGATTCAGTCCGGCGAGCGCTCTTTCTCATGGAAGAATCATGAGCATTAATATGCTTCCCAGGAGTCTTTCCCTTAAAAGACAAAGGTGCACTATACCTTTGCGGCGACGTTTCAATTCACACCGCACTCCTCTTCCGCCTGCTAGGCCGCACTGGCCTCGTTTGGTCAGTCGCCGCGGGCTCGGCTTCCCGCCGTAAAGGCACCTCCTGCGAAGCACCATTGGCACACGGTGGTCAGAAATAAAGCATTTAAAAAGTAACGGTGTCACGACTTCGGTCGTACTCACCTGGGAAGTCGGACATAAACCGGGGTAGTCAGTCGTAATGGCGACTAAAGCATTGTCTATGCTGAGCTGGTGGAACACCCCGTCGATCAATTCCACCTTTATGTTCGGATCATCTTCGGAGGCCGGATCAAGGGATCTTCCCAGATCCTCGGGTTGTGGAGCCGGACTGTGTATGCCCTCCACATCCCGACGCAGTTCCTGCGTCAAAATCATAAAGTAAGTCATTTAACTTTTAAAGCACGGGTCGGATGAATAAATGTCCGCTTACCCAGCTCTGAGGGTTATTCATGGAGAACCCATTCAATGGGCTCGTCTGGAGGAAGTCCTCCTTCTCCCCCTTGTACAAGCCGGACAGGATCTTCACCAGATCCGCGGCCGATCCCGGCCCCTTGCGGCGATGACGGGTGGCGTCGTTCTCCCCGTTGAAATCCCACATGGGGTGGCCCCTGTACTGGAGCGGCTGCACCCCTCGCATAATGCACGTGGCCATGACTCGAATCATGGTCAATCTCAAGTGGGCCAGCAACCTTATCCGGCCCATCAGGTAGTGGACACTCCTATCATCTTCCCGTTGAGGGCTCCGCGGGTGCCAACTCAGGCGTTTCTTCAGCGGAGCAGTGTTGAACTCCGGGAGGCCGATCCGAACTGGGTCCAGCAGTGGAGCGTCTTCTATGTAAAACCATTCCGAGGGCCAGTCTTCGGACGCCTTCTTCGGGGTTCCGGATAGATATCCGGTCCCGGCGATGTGCCATATTTCGGCTCCACCCACTTGATATATCGACCCCTCGTAAGAGCGGGGTACGAGGCAAAACAGCCTCTTCCACAGCGCAAAATGGGGCTCAATGCCCAAGAACAGCTCACAAAGAGCTACGAAGCCCGCGATGTGCAAAATGGAGGCAGGCGTGAGGTGGTGAAGTTGGAGTCCATAGAACTCCAGGAGCCCCCGGAGAAACGGATGTATGGGAAATCCGAGTCCCCTTATTAAGTAGGGGACGAAGCATACCCGCTCTCCTTTGGAGGGATTGGGGACGCTCTCCGCCTGCTTCCCATCCTTGTAGGTGGCCAGTACGGCTCGAACCGGAACCATAAAGGCTGGGGGGAGATATCCCTCTGCTTGGAGCGTCACTAACTCGCTATGCGGGACTGAGCATCTCCTCCAATCTCCTGGTTGAGGACCGAGAGCGCGAGAAGAGGAGCCGCGTCGACTATCCATGTTGGAATGGATTTTTTGTCAGATGCACCTTGATGGGTACTTGCGGAAGGAGGATGGTGTGATTTGGATCTGGATCCTCGCCTCTCTTATAGGCGGCTTATTTGCGCAGCTAGGGGGTAAAATATAAGAATACCCTGGCTTTTCGCATTCATACAACACGTGGAAGAAGGCCATTATTGGACGTGGAAGCCAAGGAGCGCAACATTTATGAAGCAACCGGACAAAATCCGGCAAACACATGGAACATGAAGGAGAACCCGCCTTGCAAACGCCGAAGACAACTTACACGCCGGACTCGTCGTCATTGAAGCCTGGTTCTGGGGCTACTGAGGGAGTCCCGGACTAGGGGGTGCCCGGACAGCCGAACTATCATGATCGGCCGGACTCCAAGACTATGAAGATACAAGATTGAAGACTTCGTCCCGTGTCCGGATGGGACTTTCCTTGGCGTGGAAGGCAAGCTTGGCGATACGGATATGTAGATCTCCTACCATTGTAACCGACTCTGTGTAACCCTAGCCCTCTCCGGTGTCTATATAAACCGGATGGCTTTAGTCCGTAGGGACAACAATCATACCATAGGCTAGCTTCTAGGGTTTAGCCTCCTTGATCTCGTGGTAGATCTACTCTTGTAACACACATCATCAATATTAATCAAGCAGGACGTAGGGTTTTACCTCCATCAAGAGGGCCTGAACCTGGGTAAAACATCGTGTCCCTTGTCTCCTGTTACCATCCGCCTAGACGCACAGTTCAGGACCCCCTATCCGACATCCGCCAGTTTTGACACCGACAATCCCCAAACAAACGGCCAGGTCGAACGTGCAAACGGTCTCATCGTGAGCGGCATCAAACCCAGACTAGTGCGATCCTTGATAGAATCAGACACGCACTGGGTCGAGGAGCTCGACTCCGTACTCTAGGGGCTGCGAACCATGCCGAATTGCACCACCGGATATACACCATTTTTATGGTGTACGGCACAGAAGCAGTACTACCCTGCGACATAATACATGATTCTCCTATCGTGCACATGTACGAAGAGAAGGAATCCGAGTTAGATCGGCAGGACAACTTAGATGCCCTAGAGGAGGAGCGCGACGTGGCAAAAACCCATTCCGCATTCTATCAGCAGCAGGCTCAATGGTACCAAAGCAAAGAAGTGCGGGCCAAAACTTATAATATTGGCGAACTTGTTCTACGCCTATCGGAGAAGAAGAAGGACAAGCTCAAACCTATGTGGGAGGGTCCCTTCGTTATTGATAAAGTTCTCACTGGAGGAGCGTACCACCTACGTAATGCATCCGATAACAGACTCGAGCCAAACCCATGGAATGCGGACAGACTCTGGAGATTCTACGCCTAGCGCCGAACTCAGTGTTCGTCTCCTTACCCCCTCCTTTTTAATTATGTTCCTTCCTTTTTCCTTCTCAACCGTTTTCCTTCTTCACACAAAGTACTCAATACAATGCGGACGCTCGTATCACTCCGGCCGCACTATGTGTGTAAGCCATACCTGGGGGCTTCCTATACGGAAGCTAAATATAATTACTTTAATGGCCTTTTGCCTATCACATATGTGCTCTTTTTCCATATGTGCCTTTTCTTCACCATTATATGCATCGATATGACTTAAGATGTGGCCATGCTGGGTTGCCTGGCTCTTGTGTTTATGCCCTTTGTTCCCGTTAATTCGGCTAGGGCATAAGGGGAGCACCTCTGCGATTGTTACTGCCGGTTCAGCCGGATGTGTACCTCAGACTGGGTGAAGCCGAAAGCTAGCGTTCTTAAGGGAATATTCGGTCGGTGAAGAAAAGATGTTCCTTTCATTTATTACAACGAGAATCCCTAGAAGTTTTGTATCCTGCGTCTTTGTTCACAGTCCGGACATGTACATAGATGCATGCGTACCCAAGGAAAGGAACCCCTAACGGAACTATTCTCCCTGGAAGATGTTTCTTACTATCCATGTAATATAACATAGCTAGTTGGGTACTTGTCTGTTCAAGCACTTATGACCCCTACGCCTGGTTTCCATGCATACCCCGGTTCTGCATAACTGAGCAGGTATTCGAATACACCCCGGACTATCGGATCCAGGGGCTGAAGCAAAAAGGTCCGCCATGAAAAATGATTTTTAATCCGGCTAGGGACTACATATGTCCATTGAATTACATAGTCACTTGGACTGACTATATTCTTCCTCTATACCGTCCAATAGGCTATCTAGCTTGCAATCCTGTTGGGAATACTTTGCAGCTAACGCTACCTGGTCGTACACCAGACTAACGGGAATTTCTTGCCCATCTGGCCCTGCCGGTCCGACTTCGGCCATATGGTTTGGGTCAAGCTTGGTGTAGCGCGTCTTCAGCATGGCCCAGGCTTCTCTTGCACCTTGTCGGCAGGCTGACATCTTCCACAATCGGAAGCGCCCCCGTGCTCCTTGGAGCATATCCACGAGCCCCCCATGCCTTCTGGTGGAGAGGTGGATGGCCACAAGGCCTGTGCAATACCCTGCATCACCTACCGAGCTCGCTTGTGCAGCTGAGAGAGTTCATGAAGTAAATCACCTGCGGATGCGGGCATATCCTCTTCAGGGCGGCCCGTCAACATACCTACAGATATAAACTCTGTCAATATGCTTCCTCGCCGAGCTGTACTATAGTTTGTCTCAGCACTTACCGTAAATGCTGCGACGAAGCCTTTTGTTCTCCCTCACGGAGTCCGCCAGCTGAGCGCAAACATCTTTTAATTCGACGCCCAGCCGGATATTGGCATCTTGAAGATTGTTCTTCTCCTGCCTAGCTTGCGTAAGAACACGCTCGCCAGCTTTTAGCTGCCTTTGGAGATGTGACTCGTTGTCTCTTACGACCTCCGGATTCACCCCGGGATTGTCTGTAGAATTTTCTATCAGACTTATCGTACAAGCCACTTACTAACTGGTACATTTTTGTACAATTGAGACAAATGTTACCAGATGAGGCCTTCTGAGATTCCTCTAACTTGGCAACCATGGCCCTCAGCTGGGTCTTGCACTCCTCCAGCTCTCGAGACAATTGGGCATTCTTATCTACAAGGACCTGTGCATAAATTGATCCTTAAAACAGTTGTTCCAACCGTTTCAGGTCTCAGGGGCTACTGCTATAGATGCTTATCAAATTTTCTTACCCGTATATCTTTGGCATACTGGTCCGTCGCTCGGGCAAGCCCGCCTTGAGCAGCTTGGATGTATGCGTCCCCCGAATTGAAAGCATTAAATGCCTCTTCAGAAAAGATGTTGTTGCAAAGTACGGCCCGTCGCTGCCGGTGATTCATGGCGCTCTCTACTTCAGAATTAGTGGCGGAGAGCATATCCGCATCCTCTGTTGGAGGACAATTCGGCATCGGCCCTGCGTCCGCTTCCTCTCTCGAAGCCGGTTCTAGAATCCGGCTGGTGGAGGCGTGATTGGTAGGATCTCCGAATATAGTCCGGCTACTCCTCTTTCTGCCAGGACACGAAGGACGCTGTTACATTTCAAACACAATAATCATGGAGCAAGTTTTTACCATACCTCTGTAGCGGAGTTTTGGCCCTAACTGCCTTCCTCTTAAGCCTGCCTGATCCAGACGCCCTTTGCCGACGAGCCCCCAGGGGCCCGCCACCACGTTCTGACGGTCATCTCTAAAAAAATACGATATTTCTGGCATGGCATCAGAAAGGAGTCCTCTTCAGAGGATAGGGTTTTGGCTTTGCTTACACGCGATGAAGGCGGCAGTCTGGGATCGTCAGCGACAATAGCCACCGAGGCACCATCACAGCTGGCCTGATAAAATGCCCCGTTGACAAGCTCCATAGTAATATCCAGATCTTCTTCAAGTCCGGCATCGAAGACCCTTCCGGGGTCCTCTGGCTGCGGGGAGGGGCTGTTGAACCCTTCTACGTCCCTCCTCAGTTCCTGCTCGGAAATATTGAGGTAAATAATCACGACGAATGACGCCAAAAGGAATGGAGTGGGGGGAAAGAGTGGCGATTTACCCAGCTTGGGGGGTTGTACATAGAAAACCCATCCCGCGTTTTAATGTGAAGGAATTCTTCTTCTCCTCCTTTATACAAATCGGACAATATCCTCGCCATAGCAGTGGCGGAGTTCGGACCTTTACGACCACAGCGGGTGGCATCATCTTCCCCGTTGTAATGCCACATGGGCTTCCCCAGATATTGAAGCGGCTGCACTGCCCGCATTATGCATATTGCCATAACCTCGACTATTGTCAGCCCTGATGTGGCCAATATCTTTATTCTATTTATCAAGAAGTATACTTCTCTGGTATCCTCCTCTTGAGGGCCCTGAGCGCGGCAACTTCAGCGTGCCTTCAGTGGAGCATTACTGAACTCCGGGAGACCAGCCCGGACTGGATCCGAAAGGGGAACGTCATCAACATAAAACCACTCCGAGGGCCAGTTCTCAGGTGCCTTCCTGGGAGTGCCGGACAGGTATACTTCGGCTCCGCCCACTTGACATATGGATTCCCCCTGGTTGCGAGGGACGAGGCAGAACAACTTCTTCCATAACCCAAAGTGAGCCTCGCAGCCCCGAAATAGTTCACAAAGGGCAAGGTATCCTGCTATATGCAGCACGGAGGTAGGGGTGAAGTTGTGCAACTGGAGGTCGTAAACTCCAAGAGCACGTGAAGGAATGGGTGGATTGGAAACCCGATGCCCCTTAGCAGATGCGGGATGAGGCATATTCACTCCTCTGGGGATGGATTAGGAGATTTCTCCGCCTGCTCCCCGCCATTATAGGTGGCTAGTCTGGCTCAGACGGGGACCATGAACGACGGTGGAAGAAACCCTTGGGTTTGTAACTCTATCAAATGGCTTTGAGGAACTGAACACTCTTCCCAGTCACCTGGCTTGAAGCGAAGGGAACGAGAGGAAGAGCCGCGGCGGCCGACCATGTTGGAATGGTTTTTTCCGGAGCGCTCCGTTGGATGCTCGCTCAAGGGGAAGAAGGTGAAGCCTGGATCTGAGAATGCTCGTCCCTTCAAATAGACGGTTTGCCTGCAGGATCGGGGGTGGCGAATGCAAAAATGCCCCGGCTCCTCGTATTCGCTCGACACGTGGAGATGGTCATTATTGAAGCACAGAAGCCAAGGAGTACAACATTGATGGGAAGCCGGACACTGTTTGTTGCAACATGTACTTTGGAGTATTCGGAGATGGAACCCGCCTTGCAATGCCGAAGACAAACTGCACGCCGGACTCATCGTCATTGAAGCCTGGTTCAAGGGCTACTGAGGGAGTCCAGGATTAGGGGCTATCCGGACAGCCAGGCTATATACCTTGGCCGGACTATTGGACCGCGAAGATACAAGACTCAAGACTTCGTCCCGTGTCCGGATGGGACTCTCCTTTGCATGGAAGGCAAGCTTCGCGATCCGGATATTATATTTCCTTCTTTGTAACCGACTCCATGTAAACCCTAGCCCTCTCTAGTGTCTATATAAATTGGAGGGTTTAGTCCTTAGAGACAAAATCATAATCGTCATAGGCTAGCTTCTAGGGTTTGGCCTCTACGATCTCGTGGTAGATCAACTCTTTTAATACCCATATCATCAATATCAATCAAGCAGGAAGTAGGGTTTTACCTCCATCGAGAGGGCCCGAACCTGGGTAAAACATTGTGTCCCTTGCCTCCTATTACCATTAGCCTTAGACGCACATATCGGGACCCCCTACCCGAGATCCGCCGGTTTTGACACCGACAAAGGGGGCGAAGGGGTACATGGACATCGGCCCAACACGCACATGCAGGCGGGGTCCGGATGATCCGGGCTCTGTCCGGATGATCCGGGTGATGGTTCGGATGAGTCAAAGGCGCAGGCGGTGGTGGCGATGGCCCGGATGTCCAGAGGGGGGTCCGGATGTCCGGCCATTGTCCAGATGATCCGAGTGCTCGTATGTATGTCTGGCTTCGGGATTCGGCTACGGGTGTCGTTGGGCGCGTTATCTGGATCATCCGGGCTCTATCCGGATCATCCGGGACCTCGTCCGGATCGTCCAGCCAGCCTGGGACTTGGCTAATTTCTTCTGCGTCTTCATGCATGTCTTGCACTTCTGATGCTCCTTGCTTCTTAGCTTCTCCATGGCTAACTCCTTGGTACCTGAGTATGCAAAGCGTCTCCATTTGAGGTAGTAGCCATGTATCGTGTGATTCAAAAGGGAGTTGTGAGAGGAGTGATGTCACCTCGGTTTCGAGAGCTCTTGCACGTGCTCTTGTCATTTGTCCAAGTGGTGTTGTAGGAGATGTAGATGCGTCCATGGGGATGATCGTGGGATGCTCTGCATCATCTCCCTCCCCCCTGGGAAAGATCTGACCTCGGATCGAAAGCTTCATCACCGTGGTATGGCGAGAGGTCTTTGACATTGAAGATGTCGGTCACGTTGTACTTGTCTCTTGCGAGGTCAATCTTTTAAGCGTTGTTGTTGTAGCGTTCTAGCACCTTGAAGGGTCCATTGGCTCGTGGTAGAAGCTTGGACTTGTGTTCGTTGGGGAAGCGGTCCTTGCAAAGGTGTAGCCACACAAGATCTCCAATGTTGAATATCATGGGTTGCTTATTGATGTTGAGCATGGTCGCGAGTCGTTGTACTTGGCACTAGATGGTGTTTTCCTTGTATCTTCATGCATCTTCTTGAGGTAGCTTGCTCGTGCACTCGCGTCGATGTTGGTGCGCTCTTGTAATGGAAGAGGTAGAATGTCCAATGGGGACAATGGGTTGAAACCGTAGACGACCTCGAAGGGAGACTTGCCGGTAGTCTTATGTCTTGCACGGTTGTAGGCGTTCTCGGCGATGGGTAGGCACTCCTCCCACTCCTTGATGTACTTCTTGATCAACACGCGAAGTAGAGTGGAGAGTGTTCGGTTTGTCACCTCCGTTTGGCCGTCTTTTTGTGGATGGTATGCCGAAGAGAATAAGAGCTTGATTTCAAGCTTGGCGCATAGAGTATTCCAAAAGTAACTCAAGAACTTGACGTCGCGGTCCAAGACAATTGTCTTTGGCAATCCATGGAGGCGCAAGATTTCCCTACAAAATAGATTCGCAATATGTGAAGCATCGTCTATCTTGTTGCATGGGATAAAATGAGCCATCTTAGAGAATCGATCCACAACAACAAACACAGAATCCTTTCCATTTTGAGTTCTAGGCAAACCAACTACAAAGTCCATGCTAATGTCTTCCCAAGGTTGATAAGGAAAAGGAAGAGGCATGTAAAGACCATGGGATTGAGCTTTTGACTTAGCTTTGCGACATGTAGAGCATCGGTTGGTGAAGCGTGAGACGTCGCGGAACATCTTGGGCCAAACGTAGTTGTTGGAGAGCGTGGCGAATGTCTTGTCGCGTCCAAAGTGTCCCATGAGTCTGCCTCCATGAGCCTCTTGCAAAAGGAGAAAATGAAGAGAAGACTCGGGAATGCAAAGTTTGTTAGCTCTCATAAGATAGTCATCCTTGATGTAATATTGTTCCCAAGATGTATGCGTCAAACATTTGGCATAAGGAATAAAAAATTTGGATCACGCGCATACAAGTCTTTTATGTGCTCAAAGCCAATGACATTCAATTCAAGTTTAGTGACAAGCGTGCTGATACGTCCATTTTGCATCATGCTTTGATATTGATATTTATTGCATTATGGGCTGCTATTACTCATTATGTCACAATACTTATGCCTTTTCTCTCTTATTTTACAAGGTTTACACGAAGAGGGAGAATGCCGATAGCTGGAATTCAGGGCTGGAAAGGGAGGAAATATTAGAGACCTATTCTGCACAACTCCAAAATTCCTGAAACTCCACGGAAGTTATTTTTGGAATTAATAAAAAATATTGAGCGAAGAAAATATCAAAGGGGGGTCACCCACCGTCCATGAGGGTGGGGGGCGCGCCCTACCCCCCTGGGCGTGCCCTCCTGCCTCGTGGGCCCCTTGTCAGGCCTCCGATGCCCATCTTCTGTTATATGAAGTCTTTTACCATCAAAAAAATCAGAAGCAAGCTTTCGGGACGAGACACCGCCGCCACGAGGCGGAACCTTTGCGGAACCAATCTAGGACTCCGGCGAAGTTGTTCTGCCGAGGAAACATCCCTCCGGGAGGGGGAAATCGTCACCATCGTCATCACCATTGATCCTTTCATCGCAAGGGGTCAATCTCCATCATCATCTTCACCAGCACCATCTCCTCTCAAACCCTATTTCATCTCTTGTATCCCTTTGTCTCAAAACCTTAGATTGGTACCTGTGGGTTACTAGTAGTGTTGATTACTCCATGTAGTTGATGCTCGTTGGTTTATTCGGTGGAAGATCATATGTTTAGATCCTATATGCATATTAATACCCCTCTGATTATGAACATGAATATGATTTGTGAGTAGTTACGTTTGTTCGTGAGGATATGGGAGAAGTCTTGCTATAAGTAGTCATGTGAATTTGGTATTCATTCGATATTGTGATGAGATGTATGTTGTCTCTCCTCTAGTGGTGTTATGTGAACGTCGACTACATGACATTTCACCATTGTTTGGGCCTAGTGGAAGGCGTTGGGAAGTAATAAGTAGATGATGGGTTGCTAGAGTGGCAGAAGCTTAAATGCTAGTTTATGCGTTGCTTCGTAAGGGGCTGACTTGGATCCATATGTTTCATGCTATGGTTAGGTTTACCTTAATTCTTATTTCGTAGTTGCGGATGCTTGCGAGAGTAGTTAATATAAGTTGGATGCTTTTCCAAGGAAGGGCAGCACCCAAGCACCGGTCCACCCACATATCAAATTATCAAAGTAACGAACGCGAATCATATGAGTGTGATGAAAACTAGCTTGACGATAATTCCCATGTGTCATCGGTAGCGTTTTCCTTCATATAAGAATTTGTCCAGGCATGTCCTTTGCTACAAAAAGGATTGGGCCACCCTTCTGCACCTTATTTACTTTTGTTACTTGTTACCCATTACGAATTACCTTATAACAAAACTATATGTTACCGATAATTTCAGTGCTTACAGAGAATACCTTACAGAAAACCGCTTGTCATTTCCTTCTGCTCCTCGTTGGGTTCGACACTCTTACTTATCGAAAGGACTATGATAGATCTACTACACTTGTGGGTCATCAAGACTCTTTTCTAGCTCCGTTGCCGGGGAGTGAAGCGCCTTTGGTAAGTGGAGCTTGGTAAGGAAAAATTTATATAGTGTGCTGAAATTTACTATCACTTGTTACTATGGAAAGTAATCCTTTGAGGGGCTTGTTCGGGGTATCTTTGCCCCGACCAGTAGAGGAAAGATTTTCTCCTCAACCTACTGAACCTACTGAAAATGTTTACCTTGAAATTCCTTCGGGTATGGTAGAGAAACTGCTAGCTAATCCTTTTACAGGAGATGGAACATTGCATCCTGAATTGCACCTTATCTATGTGGATGAAGTTTGTGGATTATTTAAGCTTACAGGTATGCCCTAGGATGTTATCAAGAAGAAGGTCTTCCCTTTATCTTTGAAGGGAAAGGCATTGACATGGTTTAGGCTATGTGATGATATGGGATCATGGAACTACAACCAATTGAAATTGGAATTTCATCAGAAGTTTTATCCTATGCATCTTGTTCATCATGATCATAATTATGTATATAATTTTTGGCCTCGCGAAGGAGAAAGCATCGCTCAAGCTTGGGGGGGGCTTAAGTCAATGTTATATTCATGCCCCAATCATGAGCTCTCAAGAGAAATTATTATTCAAAAAATTTATGCTCGGCTTTCTCTCAACAATCGCTCCATGCTCGATATTTCTTGTACTGGTTCTTTTATGATGAAGACCATTGAATTCATATGGGATTTATTAGAAACAATTAAACGCAACTCTGAAGATTGGGATCTCGACGAAGGTAAGGAGTCAGGTATGACACCTAAGTTTGATTGTGTTAAATATTTTATGGATACTAATGCTTTTTGTGAATTTAGCACTAAATATGGACTTGACTCTGAGATAGTAGCTTCTTTCTGTGAATCATTTGCTACTCATGTTAACCTCCCTAAGGAGAAGTGGTTTAAATATAATCCTCCCATTGAAGTAAAAGTAGTTGCACCTATTAAAGTTGAAGAAAAGTCTATCACTTATAATGATCCTATTGTTCCTACTACATATATTGAGAAACCACCTTTCCCTGTTAGGATAAAGGATCATGCTAAAGCTTCAACTGTGGTTCGTAAGAGTAATACTAGAACGCCTACACCACCTGAGCAAATTAAATTTGAACCTAGTATTGCTATGGTTAAAGATCTCTTGGCTGATAATACTGATGGGCATGTTATTTACTTCTGTGATGAAGCTGCTAGAATTGCTAGACCCGATACTAAAAATAAACACAGACCTGTTGTAGGCATGGTTGTTATTTCTACTAAAATAGGAGATCATTGTTATCATGGCTTATGTGATATGGGTGCTAGTGCAAGTGCGATACCTCATTCCTTATAAAAAGAAATTATGCATGATATTGCACCTGCTGAGATAGAAGAAATTGATGTTACGATTAAGCTTGCCAATAGAGATACTATTTCACCAGTTGGGATTGTTAGAGATGTTGAAGTCTTGTGTGGGAAAGTTAAATATCCTGCTGATTTTCTTGTTCTTGGTTCCCCACAAGATAGCTTTTGTCCCATCATATTTGGTAGACCCTTCTTGAATACTGTTAATGCTAGGATAGACTAGAAAAAGGATGTTGTTACTATTGGTTTGGGGGATATGTCTCATGAGTTTAATTTGCTAAATTTCATAGACAACCCCATGATAAAGAATTGCCTAGTAAGGATGAAATTGTTGGTCTTGCTTCTATTGTTGTGCCTCCTAATGATCCTTTAGAACAATATTCGCTAGACCATGAAAATGATATGTTTATGAATCAAAGAAGGGAGATAGATGAAGTATTCTTTAAACAGGGACCTATTTTGAAACACAACTTGCCTGTTGAAATTCTAGGGGATCCTCCACCACCCAAGGGTGATCCCGTGTTTGAGCTTAAACAACTACCTAATACTCTTAAATATGCTTATCTTGATGAAAAGAAGATATATCATGTTATTATTAGTGCTAACCTTTTAGAGCAGGAAGAGGAGAAATTATTGAAAACTCTGAAGAAGCACCGTGCTGCTATTGGATATACTCTTGATGATCTTAAGGGCATTAGTCCCACTCTATGCCAACACTAAATAAAATTGGAGAAAGACGCCAAACCAGTTGTTGATCACCAATGTCGGTTAAATCCTAAGATGAAAGAAGTGGTAAGAAAAGAAATACTAAAGCTCCTGGAGGCAGGTATAATTTATCATGTTGCTGATAGTGAGTGGGTAAGTCCTGTTCATTGTGTCCCTAAGAAGGGAGGTATTACTGTCGTTCCTAATAATAAAGATGAATTTGTCCCTCATAGAATTGTTACAGGTTATAGGATGGTAATTAATTTCCGCAAATTAAATATAGCTACTAGAAAGGATCATCACCATTTGCCTTTTATTGATCAAATGCTAGAAAGATTATCAAAACATACACATTTTTGCTTTCTAGATGGTTACTCTGGTTTCCCTCAAATATCTGTGTCAAAAGAGGATCAAGAAAAGACAACTTTTATTTGCCCTTTTGGTACTTTTGCTTATAGACGTATGCCTTTTGGTTTATGTAATGCACCTGCTACCTTTCAAAGATGCATGATGGCTATATTCTCTGAATTTTGTGAAAAGATTGTTGAGGTTTTCATGGATGATTTCTCCGTTTATGGATCTTCTTTTGATGATTGCTTGAGCAACCTTGATCGAGTTTTGCAGAGATGTGAAGAAACTAATCTTGTCTTGAATTGGGAAAAATGCCACTTTACGGCTAATGAAGGCATTGTCTTGGGGCATAAAATTTCTGAAAGAGGTATTGAAGTTGATAAAGCTAAAGTTGATGCTATTGAAAAGATGCCATGTCCTAAAGACATTAAAGGTATAAGAAGTTTCCTTGGTCATGCCAGTTTTTATAGGAGGTTTATTAAGGACTTCTCTAAAATTTCTAGGCCTCTCACTAATCTTGTACAAAAAGATATTCCTTTTGTCTTCGATGATGATTGTGTAAAATCATCTGAAATACTTAAGAAAGCTTTGATTTCTGCACCTATTGTTCGGCCACCTGATTGGAATTTACCCTTTGAAATTATGTGCGATGCTAGTGATTATGCCGTAGGTGCTGTTCTAGGACTAAGAGTTGATAAGAAACTAAATGTTATTCAATATTCTAGTAAAACTCTAGACAGTGCCCAGAGAAATTATGCTACTACTGAAAAATAATTTTTAGCAGTTGTATTTGCTTGTGATAAGTTTAGACCTTATATTGTTGACTCTAAAGTAACTGTTCACACCGATCATGCTGCTATTAAATATCTTATGGAAAAGAAAGATGCTAAACCTAGACTTATTAGATGGGTTCTCTTACTACAATAATTTGATTTGCATATTATTGATAGAAATGGAGCTGAGAACCCCGTTGTAGACAACTTGTCTAGGTTAGAGAATGTTCTTGATGACCCACTACCTATTGATGATAGCTTTCCTGATGAACAATTAGCTGTCATAAATGCTTCTTGTACTGCTCCATGGTATGTTGATTATGCTAATTACATTGTTGCTAAATTTATACCACCTAGTTTCACGTACCAGCAAAAGAAAAAGTTTTTCTATGATTTAAGACATTACTTCTGGGATGACCCACACCTCTATAAAGGAGTAGATGGTGTTATTAGACGTTGTGTACCTGAGCATGAATAGGAACAGATCCTACGCAAGTGTCACTCCGAGGCTTATGGAGGACACCACACTGGAGATAGAACTGCGCATAAGGTATTGCAATCCGGTTTTTATTGGCCTAATCTCTTCAAGGATGCCCGTAAGTTTGTCTTGTCTTGTGATGAATGTCAAAGAATTGGTAATATTAGTAGACGTCAAGAAATGCCTATGAATTATTCACTTGTTATTGAACCATTTTATGTTTGGGGCTTTGACTATATGGGACCGTTTCCTTCCTCTAATGGGTATACACATATTTTAGTTGCTGTTGATTACGTTACTAAGTGGGTAGAAGCTATTCCAACTAGTAGTGCTGATCATGACACCTCTATTAATATGCTTAAAGAAGTTATTTTTCTGAGGTTTGGAGTCCCTAGATACCGAATGAGTGATGGTGGTTCACATTTTATTCATGGTGCTTTTCGTAAAATGCTTGCTAAGTATGATGTTAATCATGAATTGCATCTCCATATGACCCACAGTCTAGTAGCAAGTAGAACTGGGTAACAGAGAGCTTAAATTAATTTTGCAAAAGACTGTTAATAGATCTAGAAAGAGTTGGTCCAAGAAACTTGATGATGCATTATGGGCTTATAGAACTGCATATAAAAATCCTATGGGTATGTCTCCATATAAAATGGTTTATGGAAAAGCATGTCACTTACCTCTCGAACTAGAACATAAGCCATATTGGGCCATTAAAGAGCTCAATTATGATTTCAAACTTGCCGGTGAGAAGAGGTTATTTGACATTAGCTCACTTGATGAATGGAGAACTCAAGCCTATGAGAATGCCAAACTGTTTAAAGAAAAAGTTAAAAGATGGCTTGACAAAAGGATACAAAAGCGTGAGTTTAATGTAGGTGATTATGTGTTGCTTTTCAACTCTCGTTTAAGATTTTTTGCAGGAAAACTCCTCTCTAAATGGGAAGGTCCGATATCGAGGAGGTCTATCATTCCGGTGCCATAAAAATCAACAACTTCGAAGGAACAAATCCAAAGGTGGTGAACGGCCAAAGAATCAAACATTATATCTCAAGTAATCCAATGAATCTTGAAACTAATGTTATTGAAACCGTGACCCCGGAGGAATATATAAGGGACACTTTCCAGGACGTTCTAGACTTCGAAAAGGAATAGGTATATGGTACGCTAAGTAAACCGACTCCAAAATAGTTCTAATGGCAATTTATCTCCATTTTGGAATATTTAAGAAAATAGGAAAATAAGAAGTAGTCCGGGAAGGATACGAGGCGTCCACGAGGGTGGAGGGCGCGCCCTACCCCCTGTGCATGCCCCCTGCCTTGTGGGCACCTCGTGTGCTCTCTGGACTCCGCTTTAATTTCTTGCACAATACTTATTTTAGTCGGTAAAAATTCATTATATAATCTCCCAAAGGTTTTGACCATTGTACCACAACGAAATCCTCTGTTTTTGTTTTGAGTTGTTTCTGTCGCAGATTAGAGAAATATGTGGTCCCAGGATTTGGAGGGAGAAAGCTATGTGGTTGCTTACCTTGCAGACCCTAGGTCTACGGGGAGTTGGAGCATTATGGTTGGACCACTAAGGAATAAGAAGACTATGAGCCTAAGGGAAAGGAGGAGACGAGCTCAGATGAAGATGAAGTCCCATTACCTCAACCTGGGGACATGCATGTGGAGTTTAAAAAGTCAAGCCTCCCTGATAGGGAAAAGAAACCTAAGATCGAGTTTATCCCTTTTCATCTCTTGCAGGAGACAAACAGGAACTATGCAAAAGGATATTAAGCCTTGAGCAGGAGATCGATGATCTAAGGGAGCAAAATTCCATCCTGAAGCGCAAATTAAGGAAGAAGCCTACATCATCAACAACCCCATAATCATCACCTCCGAAGAAGGAGACACAATCACATGGGTATGGGCACTCCCCTTGGCAACTGCCAAGCTTGGGGGAGGTGCCCCGGTATCGTATCATCATCACACTCCTATCTTTACCGTTCTTCTTAGTTTGATCCTTTTGGTAATATCTTGATCTAGTAGAATAAAGTTTTAGAATGATCTAGTTTTGAGTTTTGCTTTATGATTCCTCGATGTAATCAAGTCCATGAGCTATATATAATAAAGATTAGTCTTGAGTCAAGGGCTTTGCTATCTTGCTATGATCTTGATGGAATAAAAGAAAGAAAGAATAAAAAGAAACAAATAGATCATATGGATCTTATGGAGAGTAATGACTTCACATATTAAGAGTATGATGAATAAAAGTTGTTGAGAGTTGGAAAACATAGTTTTGGTCATCGTTGCAATTAATAGGAAGTAATAAAGAAAGAGAGGTTCTCACATATCAATATACTATCTTTGACCTCTTTTATGATTGTGAGCACTCATTAAAACATGACATGCTAAAGAGTTGACGTTGGACAAGGAAGACAACGTAATGGGTTATGTTTTCTTATATCCGAAATAAAGTATATTGTCATGGATCATCCAACATGTTGAGCTTGCCTTTCCCTCTCATCCTAGCCAAATTCTTTGTACCAAGTAGAGATACTATTTATGCTTCCAAATATCCTTAAACCCAGTCTTGCCATGAGAGTCCACCATACCTACCTATAGATTGAGTAAGATCCTTCAAGTAAGTTGTCATTGTTGTAGGCAATAAAAATTGCTCCCTAAATATGTAGGACTTATTAGTGTGGAGAAAATAAGCTTTATACGATCTTGTCATATGGAAATAATAAAAGCGACAGACTGCATAATAAAGGTCCCTATCTCAAGTGGCAATATAAATTGACATTCTTTTGCATTAAGATTTCGTGCATCCAACCATAAAGCATATGACAACCTCTGCTTCCCTCTGGGAAGGGCCTAACTTTTATTCTTGTCTTATTCTTTATGCAGGAGTCATGGTGATCTTCTCCTTTCCTTTTTACATTTTATCCTTTGGCAAGCACCTTTTGTTGGAAAGATCCTGATATATATATCCAATTGGATGTAAGTTAGCATGAACTATTATTCTTGACATTGCCCTTGAGGTAAAAGGTTGGGAGGCAACACTATAAGCCCCTATCTTTTCTCTGTGTCCGATTAAAACTTCATACCCATAAGTATTGTGTGAGTGTTAGCAATTGTGAAGTACTAAATGATAGTTGAGTATGTGGACTTGCTGAAAAGCTCTTATATTGACTCTTTCCGATGTTATGATAAATTGCAATTGCTTCAATGATCGAGATTATAGTTTGTTAGTTTTCAACAAATTTCTGATTCATATTTGACATTGTGAATAGATTATTACTTGAGCATAAGGAATCATATGACAAAATATACATATGTTGTTGTTATAAGAATGATCATGATGCCCTCATGTCTGTATTTTATTTTATCGACACCTCTATCTCTAAACATCTGGACATATTTTTCGTTATCGGCTTCCGCTTGAGAATAAGCGAGGTCTAAGCTTGGGGAGTTGATACGTCCATTTTGCATCATGCTTTGATATGTATATTTATTTCATTATGGGCTGCTATTACTCATTATGTCACAATACTTATGCCTTTTCTCTCTTATTTTACAAAGTTTACACGAAGAGGGAGAATGCCGGCGGCCTGGAATTCTGGGCCAGAAAAGGAGCAAATATTAGAGACCTATTCTACACAACTCCAAATTCCCTGAAACTCCACAAAAGTTATTTTTGGAATTAATGAAAAATACCGAGCGAAGAAAATACCAGAGGGGGGTCACCCACCGTCCACAAGGGTGGGGGCGCACCCTACCCCCCTGGGTGCGCCCCTGCCTCGTGGGCCCCCTGGCAGGCCTCCGGTGCCCATCTTCTTCTATGTGAAGTCTTTTACCCTAGAAAAAATCATAAGCAAGCTTTCGGGATGAGACACCGCCGCCACGAGGCGGAACCTTGGTGGAACCAGTCTAGGGCTCCGGCGGAGGTGTTCTGCCAGGGAAACATCCCTCCGGGAGGGGGAAATCATCACCATCATCATCACCATCGATTATCTCATCAAGAGGGGGTCAATCTCCATCAACATCTTCACCAGCACCATGTCCTGTCAAACCCTAGTTCATCTCTTGTATCCGATCTTTGTCTCAAAACCTCGGGTTGGTACACTACAAGAAATATGTCAACTTATGACCTTCTGTCAGTGACCCTGGAAGAATTGGTCATAGATTTATGACCATTTGAGACCAATTGGTCAAAAGCTGTTCGAGGGGCTCCAAACCCTAAACCATTGCGACCATTTTGGTCAGAAAGGTCATAATTTCCTTACATGAAATGGTCATAAAGCTAACAGTGCTAGTCCGCTGCCTTATTTCTAGTTGTTAACGACCAATATAGATGGTCATAGCCTTGTAAATTGTGGTGGGTTGCTATGACTAGGCGCCACCTCATCAGTTTTGCCTATGTGTCATGTCCATGTGGCAGTTTTTGCCCTAGGTTGTGAAGCAACCTATATTTCTGTCATTCCCAAAATTCCCAAAAAAATCTCATAAATTCTTTGGGTCATATCTTCGTCAAATATGTAAAAACCTTCCTTGCCTAGTTCAAAAATAATTCAAAAATATTCATTTTCTTATTCTGTTCAGAGTAACAGTTTGTGAAGGAAGTACCACTTTGGCATGTCCAAATAGTATCCATTTTCTACAGTACTTTCCTATGCCCAAATAACCATCCTCCACCAAGTGCCAGCTCAATCCATTCATTATTTTGAGCCGAGCTTCAACATTCGTATTTATGTCCAGTGTGGTGGTTTGCAAAGCAAGTACCACCTAGGGTCCTTCTTTTGAGCTGAAAATTTGTGAAGACGGTCTTCTTAGTAACTGATCATCCTCAGCCAAAACTCACGCCATTAGCGATGTACATTTCCCGTACCGCTAATCAAACACTTGGCCGCTAATTCATGTTTGAGCATCGATCGGTCTCCTCGTGAGAATCTTATGTTGTAATTTTGTTCCTAGCACCTACCTGGGGAATGCTCAACCCACTAGACATGCCTAGGCTGCCCAGAACACATGGCAACGCCACGGTCACGCGGTGACCACGCGACGGGCATGCGAGTTTACGCGCTCTAGAGTTGGGGCCCTCGGCCACCGCCCAAACCTCGACGTATCACCACCAAACAATGTATTTATGATTAAATAGGTACTTATGTAACTAGAAATGATTTTTGGAAAAAATAAATAGCAAACTATGAGGCAGTTGCAGTTCAAATTTGACCCGCTTCCAACTAAATCGGCGGGAATTTGTCTTTTTCACTAGAGGTGGATCAAAACTTTTGACACCCAACCATTTTGTCAATTGTGCATTAAATATGTCCAAATATTTTATAAAAATGATTTGGTACAATTTTGCAACAAATATATGGTAGGTCCTTCACAAAAAAACCTCATTTCGGGCACTCGAAAAATGGAAAATAAATTTTCCGTGCAAAGAAAATGAAAACTCCCTTTGGCAACATTGTTTGGAATTCCAAGATGCACCCTTGTGCACAATATGAGATCATTTGAACAAACTATGCCATGAATATGACCATGAGATTGAGCGTTTGTGTTGAAATCCATGAATCTTCACACATGATAGCTCATTTATGAGAACACTTTTCTAAAATAATTTCTGTATTACAAGATTATTATTTTTCCTGGAAACTTGGTCACACATAATGACACAATACGAAGGTTTTCCAATTTTTTGATTCTTTTTGAATTTTTTATGCCCGTTTGAAAATGCGGTCAAAACGGCGGGCTTGACCGTTCCTAGCTAGTGGTTGAATCTTGGAAAACTTTTGATGTTTCTCTGATTAAATAGGTACTTATGTAGCTAGAAATGATTTTTGGAAAAAATAAATAGCAAACTATGAGGCAGCTGCACTTCAAATTTGACCCGCTTCCAACTAAATCAGCGGGAATTTGTCTTTTTCACCAGAGGTGATCAAAACTTTTGACACCCAACCATTTTGTGAATTGTGCATTAAATATGTCCTAATATTTTATAAAAATGATTTGGTACAATTTTGCAACAAATATATGGTAGGTCCTTCACAAAAAACCTCATTTCGGGCACTCAAAAAATGGAAAATGAATTTTCCGTGCAAAGAAAATGAAAACTCCCTTTGGCAACATTGTTTGGAATTCCAAGATGCACCCTTATGCACAATATGAGATCATTTGAACAAACTATTCCATGAATGTGACCATGAGATTGAGCGTTTGGGTTGAAATCCATGAATCTTCACACATGATAGCTAATTTATGAGAACACTTTTCTAAAATAATTTCTGTATTACAAGAGTATTATTTTTCCTCGAAACTTGGTCACACATAATGACACAATGCGAAGGTTTTCCAATTTTTTGATTTCTTATTTTTTATGCCCGTTTGAAAATGCGGTCAAAACGGCGGGCTTGACCGTTCCTAGCTAGTGGTTGAATCTTGGAAAACTTTTGATGTTTCTCTGATTAAATAGATACTTATGTACCTAGAAATGATTTTTGGAAAAAATAAATAGCAAACTATGAGGCAGCTGCAGTTCAAATTTGACCCGCTTCCACCTGAATCGGCGGGAATTTGTCTTTTTCACGAGAGGTGGATCAAAAATTTTTACACTCAACCATTTTGTCAATTGTGCATTAAATATGGCCTAGTATTTTATAAAAATGATTTGGTCCAATTTTGCAACAATTATTTGGTAGTTCCTTCACAAAAAAACCTCCTTTTGGGCACTCGAAAAATGGAAAATGGTTTTTTCGTCCAACGAAAATGAAAACTTCCTTAGGCAACATTGTTTGCCATTCCTATATGCACCCTTGTGCACAATATGAGATCATTTGAACAAACTATGCCATGAATGTGGCCGTAAGATTGATCATTTGGCTTGAAAGCCATTGATCTCCACACATGATAGCTCGATTCTGAGAACACTTTTTTAAAATAATTGCCGTATTACAAGTTTGTTATTTTTCCTAGGAACTTGGCCACATATGATGACACAATGCGAAGGTTTCCCAATTTTTTGATTTTTTTTGAATTTTTTATGCCCGTTTTAAAATGCGGTCAAAACAGCGGGCTTGACCGTTCCTAGCTAGTTGTTGAATCTTGGAAAACTTTCGATGTTTCTCTGATTAAATAGATACTTATGTACCTAGAAATGATTTTTGGAAAAAATAAATAGCAAACTATGAGGCAGCTGCAGTTCAAATTTGACCCGCTTCCAGCTGAATCGGCGGGAATTTGTCTTTTTCACGAGAGGTGGCTCAAAAAATTTTACACCCAACCATTTTGTCAATTGTGCATTAAATATGGCCTAGTATTTTATAAAAATGATTTGTGCCAATTTTACAACAATTATTTGGTAGTTCCTTCACAAAAAAACCTCCTTCCGTGCACTCGAAAAATGGAAAATGGTTTTTTCGTCCAACGAAAATGAAAACTTCCTTAGGCAACATTGTTTGCCATTCCAATATGCACCCTTGTGCACAATATGAGATCATTTGAACAAGCTATGCCATGAATGTGGCCATAAGATTGATCATTTGGCTTGAAAGCCATTGATCTCCACACATGATAGCTCGTTTCTGAGAACACTTTTTTAAAATAATTGCCGTATTACAAGTTTGTTATTTTTCCTAGGAACTTGGCCACATATGATGACACAATGCGAAGGTTTCCCAATTTTTTGATTTTTTTTGAATTTTTTATGCCCGTTTTAAAATGCGGTCAAAACGGCGGGAATGACCGTTCCTAGCTAGTGGTTGAATCATGGAATTTTTTTTGTGTTTCTCTGATTAAATAGATACTTATGTACCTAGAAATGATTTTTGGAAAAAATAAGAGCAAACTATAATGCAGCTACAGTTCAAATTTGACCCACTTCCACCTAAATCGGCGGAAAGTTGTCTTTTTCATGAGAGGTGGATAAAAGCTTTTGACACCCAACCATTTGGTCAATTATGCATTAAATATGTCCTAGTATTTTAGAAAATTGATTTGTTCCAATTTTGCAACAAATATATGGCAGGTCCTTCACAAAAAAACTCTTTTGGTGCACTCCAAAAATGGAAAATTGATTTTTCGTTATTCAAGGAATAACACTACTAATTATTTGAAAACTTAACTAACATTGTCATAAAAAAGAGAAGGAAACTTACCATCGGGCATCGTGGTGCTGTGTTGGAGCTCACGTTGCAATGGAGTTTCGTTGGGCGCTGTGGTGCTGTGTTAGTAGCGCCTATTGTTAATCAATTACGACAATTTTAGATGGTCATAAGCCCGCACTTCGTTCTGATTGGTCTATGGGCATGTCACGCGGATCAAGCATTACAGACCGTCGGATACTGCCAGATCCAACGGCCCACACCCTCATCCTCTCGCCACCCACACCCACCCGAAAGCAGCTCCCTCACCTACACCACACGTCGTTGAGGACACTGACATGTGGGCCTAATTCCTCGCGGGCCCACCTATCAGTGGACGAATGCCACCACTCACCCACCGCACACCACTCACCCATCGCACACCACTCCCCCCCTCTCCCCCGCACACCACTCCCCCCCCACGATCCACAGCCCAAACCCTAACCCCTCTCCCCTCTCCCTCCATTGGACCGCCGCCGCCACCTAAGGCGGCCGATCCCGCCGCGACCTCCCCTCCCACCTCAAGCCGCTCCTCCTCCCCTTCGTGGACAACCACCTGCTCCCGCCGTTCGTGCCCGCGCTACTCGTCATTGCCTCGCTCCTCGCCTGCGGATCGCAGAGCATCTCATGGCGTCCCCGGCGCGGCCAGCCTCCGTCTCCGGCCCCTTCGGCTCCGCCGCCGACCTCGCCATCTTCTCCACTCTGACCACGACGCGGCAGGGGATCCAGGCCGTGCGAGCGAGACGGCGGCCAGATCCTCGATGGCAAGGACACGCAGCGGTCCTCGCCGGCCAAATCAAGTCTGTCTCCTCCTGCAGCTGAGTCGTTTTACTGGCGATTTGCCTCGCATGGCCACGACCTCTGACCCCTCCTCATTGATTTGCTCGGGCGGCCGCCTCTCCCACCATCGACGGTGCGTGCTCAACACAGAGATCCGCCACACTAAGGCCAAGCTCCTCAAGGAGGATCCACCCAAGCTACGCGCCCGCCACAGCCCCCCCTCCCCATGCAGCAGCTGTCGCCGCCGTGTACCTCGACAGATCTGCCGCCCTCGACAGGGTCAAACGAAGGCGGGGCCTCCGCCGCTGCAGGCACAGTCGCCTCTGCCGCTGCGGTCCTCAACCGACCCTGCCGCCATCGTCCAAGGCATCCTCGTGTGCAACACTAGCTCGATTAGGTGAGCTCGCATGGCCTTGTTCACTCAGTTTTCTACATGCGCCTGATCCATGCAGGTCAGGGATCAGTGATTGAATTGTTTAGACACCTTTTTTGGATAAAACTTGTTTATCTGTGTCGTCATTAAAGAAGTATTAAGATTTGCACCTTTGCATTAGTGAATTATAAAGAGAAGTGAACATATAAATATAGGCCAATTTGCTAGCATTCTGGTGCTTATCAACACTCGAAACCGCTTGTCTAGCTTCAACCTATCTTGCTTTGCTATGAATATTCCTTTGGGATGACTAAAACTGGAGCTATACTAGCCTATCTCTGCTATGTTCCATCCACTGTATCTGTTTAACCAACCTGATCCTCCAAACATAAAAGCTCAGAATCATGTGTTATTTAGTTAGCTGAGCAGTATCTTTAGTTTTGTAATGATTGCTCAACTCTCAATTCTGAATAAATAAGTAGCTGACCCTATTGGTTATTTCTTTCTTCAGGGCTATGAGTTGATGGCCACGCTGCTGTTTTGCCCTACTTGATAATTCTTTTACTGTCCGGTCTGCTCTGCTCTGCATAGTTTCCAGTTGCTTATAAAATGATAAAACTGTGGTGATGTGAGGTCTGCCAATGGTTTGTAATTTTGGTTTCATCCCCAACCTCTCCAGCTAGCTTCTTCTTCACATCATATCATATTTGCACCTACGGCTGCATCATGGATTGGATGGTCACCTACTAGCTAAGTAGATTAGCTTGTATTGCCATCGAATTAGTCAATATTGTTTCACTTGGCTTGTTTCTTATACTAGGTCTGTCAATTACAGCATAAACAAGCAAATTGCTTAGCTCTCAACTATGAATACATAGCTAGCTGAACCTGTTCTTTCTTTCTCTCTAAAGAGCTATGACTTACATGGGTCAAGCTGCTGTTTTTCTGTGCTTGATGATACTATTGCTGCCTGTATACTGATACATGTGGTGATATTTACCCGAACTAAAGTTGTGAATGTACCATTATTTTCCTGCTCACAAGCATTTGATCTCTACTGGAATATTAGTGTTTTTATGGGAGGAATATCACAATAGTAGTGCATTTTCCTGTTGTTTTATGGGAAGCCTCCTCCCATTATCACAATATCACAATACTGTAGCCATTAAAGCTTGTTCATCCAGAAATTTTACATTACATACATTGTGCTATATATAGTGGCCGTTCAAACTTGTTAAACAACCTTCTGTTGTTGTTCCTGTAATCTATGATTTGTAGCATTGTTGGTTTTGCTCTTTTTTTTGTCTTAAAACTTGATGGGGCAAAGATCCTTTGTTTGTATGTTATCATCACTATGATCTTCAGTTTTCCATACACTGTGATCTTCAGTTTTTCATTGCGTGTTTTTTCTGCAGTTTGCTTCGTGTGTGGACAGGGCCAAAGGACAAAATGCTTCAATCCGGCGAGGACAGAGCCAAATGACCAAAGTTTGTTCATCTTTTGCTATGGTGACCCCTCTCCTCCTCCTCTCTATTTTTTTTTCATTTTCTCATATGATCTGATGCGTGCTCTCTTGCTTGGTGTGTGTGCAGTTTGGTACCATCCCGTGGGGAGGGCCAGGGACAAGCTGCTCCGATCCGGCGAGGATGCCCACCATCTATTGTTAAGGTGATCTCTCTCTCTCTACATATATATATATACATATCCTGTTATGATGATTCTCAGCCCCGCCCCGCCTTTAAGCTATGCATTCAGAAGAAACATTCTATAGTAAAGTATGGGGTTGTTGATTAAACTGCTGCTGTGTTCACTTCAATGAGAAAAAGTGTAGTTAATTCAGGTTGTGAACATTTCTTAGGAGTTATATTAAGACACATACTGTATGAGAAAAACTGCTGCTGTTGTGTTCACTTCAATGAGAAAAACTGCTGCTGTGTTCACTTCAATGAGAAAAACTGCTGCTGTGTTCACTTCAATGAGAAAAACTGCTGCTGTGTTCACTTCAACTGAGTTACTCCTTTTTTGAATGGAATGTTCATAATATATTGTCTCCAGTTTTTCTAATTTTTATCAGCTAATTCATGTAACAGGGCGTCCGTGGAAGGCCCAGTCTTGACTCTCTAGTGAGCCGGCGTTTGATCGCTATTGAAGGAGCTACATGTAGAAGAAGAAAATACTTGTAGAGCTTGTAACTAATTCCCATAGTTGTAGAGCTTGTATCAGCTAAGCTTGTATTACGTGTAACTTGTAGAACTTGTAAATGCTACAGCTTGTAGGACTTGTCATTTGTAGAGCTTGTAAATAAGCTTGTATATGTTACAGCTTGTAGGACGTGTCATTTGTAGAGCTTGTATTGAATCTGGCTATTGTTATCGGAAGTATCTTGTGTGTTTTTCCTTGCCAATTTAACTACTAGTTATTTTCTTATTGTCAAATTGAAATATGAAGAATCTGGGCCTAATAGCTAGGACCCACTTATCACAACCTGACAAGTGGGATCTGTTTGACTAGTGGACCCATTTTATAAAAAAAACTAAAACTGTTGTACAAAAAGGCCATGACCCATAAAATAAAAAGTCCAAATTGTTGGGCTAGGCCCATGTAGCTAGAGAAAATTAATAGAGAAAATATACAGTAAAAAGGCTGAATTGTTGGGCTCGGCCCATGTAGAAAATCGAATTGGACCGGGCTGAATCTTGTGCCACATCAGCTTGCCACGCTGGATGCCTACATTCCCTGGGGGAGGTTGCTAGTGACCAAAATGCCACAGTAGGAATATTTTGGTCGTAAACGTCTTTGACCATTCCAGAAGAAATGTCGCTATAGTCAGTTTATGACGGCCAGCTTTTGACCTTCTGTTTTTGGTCACAAAAAGGTCGTAAATGGAAATTTGTGACCTTTCAGTGACCAATAGTGGTGGTCACAAGTTGACATATTTCTTGTAGTGGTACCTATGGGTTGCTAGCAGTGTTGATTACTCCTTGTAGTTGATGCTAGTTGGTTTATTCGATGGAAGATCATATGTTCTTATCCTATATGCATATTAATACCCTTATGATTATGAACATGAATATGATTTGTGAGTAGTTACTTTTGTTCCTGAGGACATGGGAGAAGTCTTGCTATAAGTAGTCATGTGAATTTGGTATTCGTTCGATATTTTGATGAGATGTACGTTGTCTCTCCTCTAGTGGTGTTATGTGAACGCCGACTACATGACACTTCACCATTGTTTGGGCCTAGAGAAAGGCGTTGGGAAGTAATAAGTAGATGATGGGTTGCTAGAGTGACAGAAGCTTAAACCCTAGTTTATGCGTTGCTTCGTAAGGGGCTGATTTGGATCCATATGTTTCATGCTATGGTTAGGTTTACCTTAATTCTTCTTTCGTAGTTGCGAATGCTTGCGACAGTAGTTAATCATAAGTGGGATGCTTGTCCAAGGAAGGGCAGCACCCAAGCACTGTTCCACCAACATATCAAATTATCAAAGTAACGATTGCGAATCATATGAGCGTGATGAAAACTAGCTTGACGATAATTCCCATGTGTCCTCGGGAGCGTTTTCCTTTATATAAGAATTTGTCCAGGCTTGTCCTTTGCTACAAAAAGGATCGGGCCACCCTTCTGCACCTTATTTACTTTTGTTACTTGTTACCCGTTACGAATTACCTTATCACAAAACTATCTGTTACCGATAATTTCAGTGCTTGCAGAGAATACCTTACTGAAAACCACTTTTCATTTCCTTCCGCTCCTCGTTGGAATCGACACTCTTACTTATCAAAAGGACTAGATAGATCCCCTACACTTGTGGGTCATCACGTGCATATGCGGGAAAGGGCATCCACCACTACGTTTTCCTTACCCTTGATGTGCTTGATGACATAAAGAAATGACTCGATGAATTCACTCCATTTTGCATGACGCTTGTTCAACTTAGTTTGTCGTTTTAAGTAGTTTAGCGTTTCATGATCGGTATGGATGATAAATTCATGAGGGAGAAGATAATGTTCCCATTCACGCAAAACTCGCACTAAAGCATATAGCTCTTTGTCATAGATGGGGTAATTAAGTTGCGGTCCAGAAAGTTTTTCACTAAAATATGCTATGGGGCGCTTCTCTTTTGTTAACACATGTCCTATGCCATTACCATTAGCATCACAATGAATCTCAAAAGGTTTGTCAAAGTTGGGTAATGCAAGCACGGGAGCATGAGTAAGCAAATTCTTAAGCTCATTAAATGCGGTATCTTGGGATGGTCCCCAAACAAATGGCGCATTTTTTTACTCAAGGAATGTAAAGGAGAAGCAATGGTTCTAAAATCCTTCACAAAGCGACAATAGAAACCGGCTAAACCAAGAAAACTACGCACTTGTTGCAAGTTGGTTGGTTGGGGCCAAGTTTTAATAGCATTGGTCTTAGAATCATCTGCATGAACGCACTTAGAAGACACAACAAAACCCAAGAAAACAAGATTATCAACACCAAAAAGGCATTTGTCCATGTTAGCATAAAGGTCCTCTTTCCTAAAGATTTGCAACACGGTTCTAAGATGAGTGACATGATCTTTGAGGGATTTGCTAAAGACAAGAATATTGTCAAAATAGACCACAACAAATACACCAATATAGGGACGAAGAACAAAGTGCATGAATCGCATGAAAGTACCGGGTGCTTCGGATAAACCCATTGGCATAAGTAGCCATTCATATAACCCAAATTTGGTGTTAAATGCGGTTTTCCATTCATCACCTCTCCAATGCATATTTGATAGTAGCCACTCTTAAGATCAATTTTAGAGAAAATGGCGGCTCCACTAAGTTCATCAAGCATATCATCTAAGTGTGGAATACGATAATGATATCTAACGGTGATAGCATTGATGGAATGGCAATCGGAAACTCTGTGATAATTACTGTCTTTCTTTCGAACAAGTATGACCGGAACGGCACAAGGGCTCAAACTTTCACGTACTTGACCGTTGTTGATTAGTTGTTGCACTTGCCATTGGATCTCCTTAGTTTTCTTGGGGTTGACACGGTAGGGAGCTTTGTTAGGTAGAGGTGCTCTGGGGATGAGGTCAATTCGGTGCTCAATTCCTCGTAGTGGAGGTAGACCCAGAGGTAGCTCATCGGGGAAAACATCTTGGAATTCCTGCAAAAGAGAAAACAACACTAAAGGTAGATCGTGAGAGGTGTTAGTTTTTGGTGCCTCGTCTTTGCACACAAGGACAAAGTGCATAACACTTGATGGGTTCTCACACACTTACCTCATCTCACTTTTGGTGGCAAATAGGACTAAGTTTTTCTTGTCGCTCATCGTCGAGGCAATCGATTTTGCCTTGTGGTGCTCACTCTCTTTTGGGTGGATCACTCTCTCACTGTTTTCTCCATGATGGGTGGCTTGCTTGTCGGCGATCACTTGACTTGGAGACATAGGTCATAGCACATACTCCTTTCCTTTCATCTTGAAGCTATAATGATTGGTACGCCCATTGTGGATGATGCCGCGGTCAAATTGCCATGGTCGACCAAGAAGAAGGTGGTAAACGGACATCGGGAAGACATAACACTCCAAAGTGTCTTCATATGCTCAAATTTTGAAGGAGACCTTGACCGTATGCTCAACTTGTATAGTGTCGAAATCGCTTAGCCATTGGACCTTGTAAGGATGCGGGTGCTTCATCTTGACCAATTGGAGCTTGGAGCAGAGTTCTTCACTTGCCAAGTTGTGACAACTACCTCCATCGATGATGACCTTGATGAGCCTTCCATTGATGCCCGCATTTGTGTGGAAGATGTGGCATCTTTGGTCTTCGTGTTGTTGATGTTGAAGAGTCAAGACTTTGGAGACAACGAGAGCGGGGCTCGAATCCTCATCACAAAAGACTTGATCATCTTCATCTTCGTTCATGCGCCGGTGCATGGCCACTTGCTCAAGGGCTTCCATTTCCTCTTCACACATGGACTCATAGGTTCCGTCGTCGTTGAGGATCATGGTACGCTTGTTGGTACACTCAAAGGACTTGTGGCCTCGTCCACCGCAAGTGGAACACTTGATGGAGCTTGTCTTGACGGTCTCATCGGTTGGAGTAGATGATGAAGCACGTGGCTTGAAGTTGCTTGTAGTAGAAGGAGGACGACTTGAGGTTGTCGAAGTTTTTTTGTAACTCGACTTGTCGCCATTGCTTGTAGATGGCTTGGTTGAGGTAGAAGTTGTTGGAGTCATTGAAGCTTGGT
Organism: Triticum dicoccoides; assembly: GCF_002162155.2. Classification (NCBI taxonomy): domain Eukaryota; kingdom Viridiplantae; phylum Streptophyta; class Magnoliopsida; order Poales; family Poaceae; genus Triticum; species Triticum dicoccoides. The sequence continues at coordinate 327,682,946 of NC_041391.1, read as the reverse complement.
TTTTGAGAGAAGCTATAGGTCTTGGACGAGTACTTGGCGTACTTGAAGTCATCTTGCACTTGACATTCCGCTTTGGTAGCTTGATGGACGAGCTCAATGAGGTTGGAGTAGGGTTGGAAGTCGGCAATCTTCTTGATGGGATGATTGAGGCCATTCAAGAAATGGGCCATAGTTTGCTCATCATCTTCCATTACATTGTCTCTTATCATGGCTATCTCCATTTCCTTGTAGTATTCTTCAACACTCTTTGTTCCTTTCTTGAGGAGTTGGAGCTTCTTGAAGAGATCGCGGTTGTAGTACGTGGGCACAAAGCGTGCCCGCATGACATCTTTCATTTGAGCCCAAGTGGTGATTGGTGGTTCACCTCTTGCTTCTCGGCGCTCAAGGACTTGTTCCCACCATATGAGCACATAGTCTTGGAACTCAAGTGATGCCATAGCGATCTTCTTCTCTTCCTCATAGTTATGCAAACGAAAGATTTTGTCGACCTTCAATGCCCATTATAGGTACTCTTCAGGATCATTGCTTCCATTGAACTAGTGCATGTTGAACTTTAGCTTGCCGTAGTGTTACTCTTCATTGTGTTGTGGTCGAGGGTGATGATGACACCCTTCACGTGGAGGATTATCAACCTCATGTTGCTCTTGGGGTGGAGGATTTTCATAGTCGTCTTGCTCTTCTTGAAATTGAGGTTTTGGAGGAGCTTCTCGAGTTTGTGGAGGAGCTTGAGGAACTTGACGATGCACTCTTGGTTGGTAGTTTCGCTCTTGGATTTCTTCATGAATTGCTTCCTCTTGATTGCTCCTATCTCGGTTGCGGTTAGCAATGGCTCTACTTGATTCTTGAAGGGCATGCTGCGCCTCAAGAGCTTGTGCTTCACGTTGTTGTTGTTGAAGACGCTGAGTCTCGGTGTCTTATTCATCTTGATGTTGTCGCGCTCGCTCTTCCTCTTGGTGACGTTGACGTTGTCGTTCTTGAGCTTGTGCAAGAAGAGCTTGGTGTTGACGATGTCGATGTGCTTGCTCATCAATTTGCTCTTGTGGATGATTGTCGTGTAGAGGATTACGAGATGCTTGACGGTTTTGACGCGCGGCTCGATGTAGATTGTTTGATGTCGGTGTACTTGAGCCGGAGAGGGTGTCAGCGGTGTGTCGACTTGAGTGGCTCCGTCTTGAGTATGAAGAAGTGGAAGAATGGCAGTTCACCAACAAGGCACGAATCTCGTCCATTCTTGCATCGTTCTCTTGTTTGTGAGCGTCGAGCTTCTTGTCGAAGTAGTCGCTTGTTCGTTGCTTGGAGAGTCGCAAGTCGGTGGCAAGATTGTCGATCGGTCACTCATTGTTTGTAGCTCTTGATGCAAAGCTCATTGTGCACCAAAGAGGTGGCTCTTGGTGACGTATGATGACATGTCTTCGTCTTGCTCGATGAAGAGTGGGTTGGTAGAAGAACTTGGCCTATCCATCATTCCAAGCAAAAATGTGAGTGGGAGAAATAGAAGAACTTATACCAAATGTACCTTGACCGATGTTGAAGATGGATCAATGATCACTCAAATGTGGACAAGGAAATAGCACAATTGGTACCAATTCTTGTCGGTTCTCACACCTACACAAGTAAAAGCTTCTGGTGGAGCTCGGTTAAGATGGTGGCACAAAATTTGATGCAATTGTTAGTTAGACTCAAAAATGTTGAAAAAGATTCACAAATTCACAAATGCAACAAGTAGACCAAGCAACTAGCGGTACACGGAAACACACACACAAATAGATAAGTGGGGTTGTGCAAGCCAAAATGAGCCAAAATTTGGAGTCCATGAAAATGCTCTTGTTGCACAACACTAGAGAGACGCTAGCACGATTGCACAATAGGCAGATACGGAACTTGTGCACAACCTACTAAGCAAAAATGCAACGACTTCTATCCCAAGTATGCTATATGTATGGTATTCCGACGGTATGATCCAAGATGATCGAATATGACAATCTTAATGTAGTATGATGATATGGTTCTTGCTTATAAGCTCTTTGCTTATCTTTTCCTTTTGCTTAAAAGCTTGCTTGGCTCTTTCACTTTTGAGCTCTTTTCGCATGAAAAACTTCATGAACCAAGATAGCAATTGTGTAAGCGATGACAACTTTGTGACACAGGAGATGATATCAAGATATGCACCACGATGATATGGTATGTATGCTTATGGGGAGTATGATCACTAATGTGCACAACTCACATTACCGGCAATACTCAAAGGCTAGTCTCAATAGGTAAGCAACGCAAAAGTAAGGCTATGGTGGTTATCAATGCAATGTCAAAGCATAGACAAAGATGTTGCCGAGGTTACCGTCCTTAGCGATGATGAGTACTCGGCAAAGATGAGCGGCGGTGGTGTTGATGTCGCGCCATACCTATATAGCCGAAACACAATAGGACACGGAAACCACAACTCAAATTCTCTAACCCAAAGTCGAATGGTGGTACAGTGGGGTATGTCGTGGGGTTGGCAGAGTTTAGGTGGTGGTGGTCGAAGTGGTTATGTGGAGGCGCAAGTGGTGGTGGACAAAAACTGCAGAAAATGCAGTTTTGGCAGAGGTAGCCGAATGATCCGGGCCAGGAGCCGGATGATCCGGGCAGGTCCGGAGATCCGGCTCAGGGTCCATATGATCTGAGAAGGTCAACTGCGCACGGGAATGGCTCGGGATGAACTCGAAAACGGGGAGAAATTCGAAGATTTTGTGGATTTTGGATGGATTTTGAGGGTGAGTTGGTGGGGAAACAGAATATCCACTTGCAACACAACGAATCCACGAATCAAAATCAAAAAAACATCATCAAAACCAACAAATCACAAAAAAAATTGGGGCTATTTTTGGTGGGGATTTTCGGATTAGGACGAAAAACAACAAAATCAAGCTAGAAAACAAAGGGTAGGGGCTCCAAAAACGTGATCAACGTGGCTCATGATACCAAGATGATGTAGGGTAGAACCCTAGACATCCGATCTTTCATGTTTGGAGTGAATCCTACCAAGAACACGAAGAACATGAGAGGGGAAACGAGGGGAATACGAGGGAATCACAAGAGAAAATACTCAACCAACAAGAGTATAGTCACACATGCGCTAGATCCTCAAAACACAAAATGGTACAAGATCTGAATCCGACAAGGGATGATACATGGGGTAACCGGTTCTTCTCCGTGAGGAGGTCTTGATGATGGTCTTCTCCGAGAGGAGGTCTTGAATCCTAGTGGATCTTCTCCGAAGTGGTGTCAGTCCCTCACGGTGGAGTAGATCCGGATGGATGAGCAAGGCTCTATCTCAAAGTATGAGCTATCACAATGCTAACCCTAGAAGAGAGGTGGAGGAGTCATATATATATGCTAAGGGGCGAAGGGGTACATGGGCCTCAGCCCAACACGTGCACGCAGGCGGGGTCTGGATGATCCGGATGGGAGCCAGATGATCCAGGCTCTGTTCGGATGATCCGGGTGATGGCCCGAATGAGTCGAAGGTGCAGGCGGTGGCGGCGATGGCCCAGATGTCCGGATGATCCGGGTGCTCATGCGGATGGTTCGGCTTTGGGATCCAGCTATGGGTGTCATTGGGCGCTGTCAGAGTAATGGGCCACGGGTAGGCTAACCCGAGCCCCAGGGCATTTCAAGACATCAGGGCAGGCCGCGCCCCTCAGGCCTAGTCCCAGGAGCGACTCCAAGATATGCCGAGTACCAGGCGGCGACTCCCAGATAAGCCGACTCCAAGAAGGCGACTTCCGGGGAGGCCGACTATGGAGAGTCGACCCAAGACTCCTCCCTTATCCCAAAGTACGACGCATGGTACGGGTGCAGTATGGCCGTCTCCCCCTCCCCCTGCTTGCGAAGGGCCGGCATGGCTACAGTAAGCCGTACCGCTGGAAGATCTCCTGCGAGATACGGCACTGTTCCCATGCCTGCCCTGACCTAAGCCACAGTACGCAGTGCACTGTGCCCACGGCGCCGGCCTGTACGACCCAAAGGCGGCGGGGCCGCCTGTTAGTGGGAGGGACGAATCCGGCCTGGGCAACTCGAAGACGGGCCCGTGGGAGTCGGCCTCCCTGGAGTCGGCCAACTCTTCCCGGGCCCCACAAGCCATTAATCAGATAAGACGGGGAATGGCGACAGTGATCGCCCGATACACGGCGGCACTGTTGCCACGACCCGATGACCGAGCCTCCGTCATCAGGAGTGCCGCTACAGTATCAAGCCTGTCCGCGGGACCCGCCAGTCGGTGGGCCCCAGAAGCCGGCAGGAAGGACGGCGGCCTGAGAGGCAGACGGCTGGGACCCGCGCCTAGCCGGATTACTATTGTACCCCCGGGGGGTAGGCCTATATAACCCCCCCCCCCCCCGGGGCACCCATGCAAAGGGTTCGACCCTAAAGAGGAAGATAGACCAGATAGCCTAGGGAGGAGAGAGCTAGCCTTGCCCTCTTCTACCTCCCGAAACAGCTCCAGGAGCACCATTGTAGTTACCTTGCTTTAGTGATCATGCGGAGACCCCGCAGAGCAGCAGTAGGGGTGTTATCTCCTAGGAGAGCCCTGAAGCTGGGTAAGTTCCGCCGGCGTGCATGTCATCGCCTCATCCCGCTTCCAGGCACCGGCGACGTTCTACTCGCTCCCACCATGATAAGCCATCCTTTGGCATATGTCGTACCCAACCCCCGACATTTGGCGCCCACCGTGGGGCGAGGTGCACCGTCGTCCAGAGATCTGCTCTGGAGAGAAACCCTGTTCCTCCCCGGCGAGCACAGCCAGCCCGGCACGCCGGACAGCGTCTGTGCCGACGCGCTACGCGGCGCTGCGATCGCCTGTGCAGCCAGCTGCCTCGCCGATCTTGTCGGCGAAGTTTGCCTCTCCGACGAGCCTGCGCCCGACGCAGGCGTGAGTGGCCCCGAGAGCCTCCTCGCGGGCCTCGTCGACCAACTCCACGTCGCTGGCGAGCCTGCCGCAGACCTGGAGTCCATAGGATCCACCGACCCGATGCTGGTCGACTCCGACACCGCGTCGCTCGACGCGTTCCCCACCAATGTGGTGGTCTACGACGAGCCGCTCTCGTACGCGGGGAGCGGCGGAAGCACCGTCGCTGAGGTCCTCGTCCTCGAGCACGGCGAGCGCTCCGGCGAAGGAGTGCATGACCCGTTTGACGCGGCCCTGCGAGACCTTACAGCACCGATTCCGGAAGACGCCGACGCCGGGACGCTGGAGGTGCTCCGCCTTCATCTCATCGAGGGCGCGGAGAAGCTGGCAAGCATGAGGCGCTTGTCAGAAGCTTACCAACGAGAGATGGATCGCGCTGTAGGCGGCTCGCCGGCTCCAGCTAGGCCTAGCCTCCTAGGCGCGGTCCGACAGCGCGGCGCGGCAATCGCCAACCTCTTCGGGGCTGATCGCCATGTGTATGCCACGCCCACAGAAAATATCCGTGCTGTCCAGGCGGCGGCGGACGAGCTCGACAACTTCGAAGGCTAAGAGCGCCGCATAATGACGGAGCGAGTCCAGCAGCTCCTCGACGCGGCTGCCGCGCAGAATAATGCCGGCTGCCGCACCGAGGTGCCGCAGCGCCAAAACGACGACCCACCGCCTCGCCGAGACCAAGGTGCGATGTCTCGAACGCCGACTGGCGGGGCCCATGGGAAGAAGGACAAGGAGCCGGCTGCCAGCCGCAGTCGGACTCACATCACCATCGAGCCCGACCAAGACGGCCGCCCTAGAGCGGTGGAATGGCGGGACGACTACTTACCTCCCCCTCCCCGCAGAGAAAGACAAGTCTCCCCGCCTCCCGTGGAACATCCGACTCTCGGCGACCTCCTTGGCCGCCGAGAGGGAGTCGAAGAGAATGACGCCCGCCACCGAATCGGCCGACTCCACCGATCCCTGGCGCTAGAAGAAGAAGACGAGTTGGGTCCCCCCTGCTTTGGACCCCGCATCCGGGACGAGCCCTTTCCCAAAGGGTTCACGCTCCCCCGAGACACGCCCAAATATAGTGGCACCGTGAAGCCGGAAGATTGGCTGATCGACTACTCCACAGCCATCAACATAGCGAACGGCAACAAGCGTGTTGCCGTAAGATACGTCCCGCTCATGCTACAGGACTCGGCCCGGACGTGGTTAAACAGTCTGAAGCCTCGCAGCATCAATAGCTGGGTTGACTTCACCGAGGCTTTCGTCCGCAACTTCACGAGCACGTAAAGCGACCTCCCAAGCCACGCCAGCTCTCCTTGTGCGTGCAAGGCCCTGACGAGTCCACTCGCGACTACCTTACGCGATGGGGCGAACTCCGGAACTCCTGCAAGGGCGTGCACGAGGTGCAAGCCATCGAGTACTTTACCGCCGGGTGTAGAGAAGGCACCCTCCTCAAGCACAAGCTCCTCTACGACGAGCCGGAGACCCTCGACGAGCTGCTGATCACAGCGGACAAGTACGCTATGGCCGACTCCTCCATGAAGACGGAGATTCGGGTCAGCACAACTGGCAAAGTCGCCCCTCAGGCTCCAAGAACTCCGGCTGGAGACACCAGTCGGCGGCAACAGCAGAATGACCAGAAGCGCAAAGCCCCGCAGCCGACTTCCAGCAGTCGGCAAGTGGCAACGGCAGAGGACCACCAGCTGGAGGGACCACCTCCGACGAAGCGGCAGAAGGGCGGCAAGTCCAACTGGCTACCAGCTTTCTCCTACGAGCAGACTCTAGATGGTCCCTGCAAGTTTCACAGCGGCGCGAAGCCGTCAAACCACACCACCAGGAAATGCCACTGGCTGACAAGAATCGCCAAAGGGGACGGCCTGCTCCCTCCCGCTCCTGCTGGGCCGCCTCCTCCACCGCCGCCCCAGCAGCCGGCCGTTAGGCCAGTCGGCGTGATACAAGACGAGTTCCCAGATGAGCACGGAGCCTATGTGGTGTTCACCAGTGTAGCGGATGACCGGCGTAGCAGGTGCCAACAGCAGCATGAAGTGAACCCGGTTGCATCAAGCACTCCAGAGTTCATGCATTGGTCCGAGAGGCCTATCAGTTGGAGCAGAGCTGATCACCTGGAGGTGATGCCGAGTCCCGGCTCCTACGCCTTGGTCTTAGGCGCCACGCTCGCCGCAGATTGGCGGGCCGCTCGCTTCTCGCGAGTACTGATAGACGGAGGCAGCAGTATCAACATCCTGTACAAGGATACAATGGAGAAATTAGGAATCAAGCGAAGACAGCTTTAGAGCAGCCGGACTGTGTTCCACGGAATCGTCCCTGGCCTTTCCTGCTCACCAATCGGCAAGATCCTGATAGATGTCCTCTTCGGAGACAAAGATCATTTCCGCCGAGAGCCAATTTGGTTTGAGGTGGTGGACCTTGAGAGCCCATATCATGCACTGCTGGGCCAACCCGCCTTGGCCAAGTTCATGGCGGTCCCCCACTACGCCTACATCAAGATGAAGATGCCGAGTTCCAAGGGAATCCTAACCGTATCCGGCGATTATAGGAAGTCGTCCGCTTGCGCGGCCAAAAGCAGTCGGCTAGCCGAGTCCTTGGTGATCGCAGCTGAGAAACGGCTCCTTGAGCGGGTTGTGGCGATGGCCGGCAAGCAGCCCGAGTTATCGCCCGACCCCAAGGAGTCGGAAGCAGAAGGATCATTCAAGCCGGCCAGAGAAACAAAGAAGATACCATTGGACCCGGAGCACCTGGAGAGGTACGCTGTCATGGGCACCGGCCTTGACAGCAAATAGGAAGGCGAGCTCGTCGATTTCCTCCGTGAGAATCGCGACATCTTCGCATGGTCCCCCAAGGACATGCCAGGTGTCCTTACGGAATTCGCCGAGCACAAATTACACGTCCGATCTGATGTGAAGCCCGTCAGGCAGCCCTTGCGCCGCCTGTCAGAAGAAAAAAGAAGAGTTGTTGGAGAAGAAATAGCCCGGCTCCTTGCAGCCGGCTTCATCATGGAAGTATTTTTTCCAGAGTGGCTGGCAAACCCAGTACTGGTGCTGAAGAAGAACAAGCAGTGGCGGATGTGCATTGATTACACGAGCCTCAACAAAGCCTGCCCCAAGGACCCATTTGCTCTGCCAAGGATTGATCAGGTGATAGACTCCACAGCCGGATGCGAGCTGTTGAGTTTCCTAGATGCATATTCAGGATATCACTAGATCAAGCTGAACCTGGCTGACAGGCTGAAGACCGCCTTCATCACGCCATTTGGAGCCGTCTGCTACCTGACCATGACGTTCGGCTTGAGAAACACCGGCGCCACCTTTCAGCGTTGCATGCAGAAGTGCCTCCTGAAGCAACTCGGCAGAAATGCCCACGTCTATGTGGATGATGTAGTGGTGAAGATGGAGAAGCGTGGAACCTTGCTGGAGGACCTCAAGGAAACATTTGAGAATCTGCGCCAGTTCCAGATCAAGCTCAACCCGGAGAAGTGCGTTTTCGGAGTACCAGCCGGCCAGCTCCTCGGTTTCCTGGTCTCCGAACGCGGCATAGAGTGCAACCCAATGAAGGTCAAGGCCATCGAGAGGATGGAGGCACTTAGATGACTGTTAGATGTGCAGAAGTTCACCGGCTGTTTGGCATCCATCAGCCGATTCATCAGTCGACTAGGCGAGAAGGCTCTCCCCTTGTATCAGCTCATGAAGAAGACGACCTTCTTTGAGTGGACTCCCAAGGCGGGCGAGGCTTTTCTCCAACTAAAGAAGATGCTGACTACTCCCCCTGTGCTGGCGGCTCCGACTCCCAAAGAGCCCATGCTCTTATACATTGCCGCCACCAGCCGAGTAGTCAGCACGGTCATTGTAGTCGAGCGCAAGGAGGAAGGCAAGGTGCTACCCGTCCAGAGACCGGTATATTACTTGAGTGAGGTGCTGTCGACCTCCAAGCAGAACTACCCCCATTATCAGAAGATGTGCTACGGCGTGCATTTCGCCGCCAAGAAATTGAAGCCTTACTTCCAGGAGCATTCAATCACCATGGTCTGCACGGCTCCACTGGCCGAGATCATTGGAAGCCGAGATGTTTCTGGCCGGGTGGCCAAATGGGCCATCGACCTGGCTCCTTACACCATCTACTATGAGCCCCGCACCGCCATCAAGTCACAAGCACTGGCCGACTTCCTCATCAACTGGGCCGAGACCCAGTATCTGCCGCCAGCGCCCGACTCCACCCATTGGCGGATGCACTTCGACGGCTCCAAGATGCGCACCGGCCTGGGAGCCGGCGTCATCCTCACTTCCCCCAAGGGCAACAAGCTCAGATATGCGCTACAGATCCACTTTGCTGCCTCCAACAACGTGGCCGAGTACGAGGCGCTCATCCACGGGCTCTGGCTTGCCAAAGAACTCGGCATTCGCTGAATCCTGTGTTATGGCGACTCTGACTTGGTGGTCCAGCAATCATCTGGCGATTGGGACGCCAAGGATGCAAATATGGCGAGCTACCGTTTCCTCGTCCAGCAACTTAGCGAATACTTCGAGGGGTGCGAGTTCCTCCACGTACCAAGGAACGACAACGACCAAGCAGACGCCTTGGCACAAATCGGCTCCACCCGCCAGGCAATACCTGTCTGGTGTCACCCTCCGGCGCCTCCTCAAGCCTTCTATCAAGCCGTCACCAGAATCAGATTCAATCTATGTGCCGGCTCCGCCTGAGGAGGACGGATCCGACTCCAAGAAACCTACAGTCGAAGCCGGCCCAGGGACTTCAGAACCCAGCCCGGGGACTGTAGTAGCAAGATCAAAGACTCCAGAGCTCGGCCCGGGGACTGCTCCAGCCGTCCCCGGGACTTTGTCAAATCAACAAGCGGCTGCGGACTCCAACCCGCCGCCTCCTAGCCCGGCCGCCCTTATCCAAGTCGCGCTAGTGGCAGTTGAAGAAATAGCAGCACCTTCATGGGCCCAGCCCATCCTTAGATTCTTAGTAAACAGAGAGCTGCCAACTGACGAAATCTTGGCTCGGCAAGTGCAACGCCGAGCAGCAGCCTACACCATAGTCAATAGAGAGTTGGTCAGGCGCAGCGTTACCGGCGTCTTCCAACGCTGCGTCGAAGCAGAACAAGGTCAGGCAATCCTCAGAGACATCCACGAAGCCGAGTGCGGTCACCACGCGGCCTCTAGGGCACTCGTCGCCAAAGCCTTCCGGCACGGTTTTTTCTGGCCAACCGCTCTGGAAGAGGCCAAAGAGTTAGTCCAAAAGTGCAAGGGGTGCCAGATTTTTCGTTCCAAGCCACTTCAGCCGGCTTCCGCACTCAAGACTATCTCCATCGCCTGGCCCTTTGCAGTTTGGGGCCTGGACATGGTGGGACCATTCAAGATGGCACGAGGTGGCTTGACTCACCTACTCGTCGCAGTGGACAAGTTCACCAAGTGGGTAGAGGTGAAACCCATCAAGAAACTGAATGGTCCGACTGCAGTGACCTTCATCGCTGACATCACAACTCAGTACGGCATCCCACACAGCATCATCACCGACAATGGCATGAATTTTGCCAAAGGCGCCTTGGCCCGTTTCTGTGCGACACAGGGCATCCGACTGGACTTAGCGTCCGTTGCCCACCTGCAGTCAAACGGCCAGGTGGAGCGAGCAAACGCCTCATCTTATCCGGCATCAAGCCTCGACTCGTCATACCACTGGAACAATCTGCCGGCTGTTGGCTCGAGGAGCTGCCAGCCGTCCTCTGGAGTCTGCGCACGACTCCAAACAAGTCAACCAGCTTCACACCATTCTTCCTCGTCTATGGCGCTGAAGCCGTCATCCCAACGGACATAGAGTTCGACTCCCCGCGAGTCACCATGTACACCGAGGAAGAAGCAGAAGAAGCACGTCAAGACGGCGTCGATCTGCTGGAAGAGGGCCGGTTGTTGGCACTCAGCCGGTCCAGCATCTACCAGCAGAGTCTGCGTCGATACTACAACAGGAAGGTCAGGCCAAGATCCTTTCAAGAAGGCGACCTTGTGCTCCGGCTGATCCAACGAACAGCCGGCTAGCACAAGCTGTCGGCACCTTGGGAAGGCCCCTTCGTCATCAGCAAAGTGCTAGGGAATGACGCCTACTATTTGATCGACGCCCAGAAGCCCCGAGCGCGCAAGAGGGACGATTCAGGCAAAGAGACAGAGCGCCTGTGGAATGCAAATCTTCTTCGAAGATTTTATAGTTGATGCAGTATGTATCACACTACCCCTTTGTATTAAAGTACTAAGACTTTGGGCCCCCCGAGACGAGCTTGGGGACTGCCCTTTTTGTTATCTGTACGATAAGAATTATGCCTCCAAGTACATTACTTTTCTTACAAGCCGCTTGGCATCGGGCCCGACTAGTCGGCCCGGGGACTCGCTGCCTTACACTATGAGAAGCTTCCCGCAGTCAGACAAGTAGTGTGCGGTGCCCAATCCGCCTCCTGGCAAAGCCGCAGCTCGCAGAGCGACTGTGAGGCAGGCAGGAGTAAGGAAGAATGGGCACCCACGCGAAAAAGGGCTAAGGACCTAAAGCACGAACATAGCATAAGACGGCCCCCGGCATTTCTGAAGCGGAAGGCCAACTCATGAGTAGCCGGCTCGCCGTCCTTATTATCCTCTATTAAGGATGGCCGACTCTTGGGTAGTCGGCACGTCGCTTTCTATTCGACTTGCTACAGAAACTCTAAACGGCCAAGTCCTTGTCTTCCCAAAGTAGCCAAGCACTTGACCCAGCGACAGTCCGCAGAGCGGCTGCTCGACTGACAAGGCAGCGACTAAAGGAAGGCGGCAAAAGGAAAAGGCCTAAAGAGGAGTAAGCAAGGAAAGACGGAAAGCAGATTAATATTTACATAGGCCCTTGGCCGAATCTTCGAATAGAAGTTCAAGATACACCCCGCGGGTGGAATTGTTCGAATCTAACAAAGTTTTCAAAAGATTACTAAGACAGACAAACAGAGGCGAAAAAGCAGCCTAGGAGGCGGCGTCTGGGATTGGAGGATCGGACGAGACGGTAGTGTCAGGCGCCGGGGCAGTCGGCTGGGCGGTCTCGGTTTGATCGCCTCCAGCGGCAGTCGCTTTCTCCTGACGCGGCTCGTTGCTGGAGGCGCAGTCGAGCTCAGGCTGGCCGCCTGCTCCGTCTTCTGGCACCTCCGCCTCGCCTTCGGCCTCCGCCTCGTCCTCCTCCTCAGTGTTGGAGTCGATCACCTCCACCGAGTCCTCGCCATACTCCGGGTTCATCCCGAACCACTCTGCCAGCACTTCCTCGCCGCCTTCAGCCCGCTCGGGCACGAAGACGCTGGTGTTCGTGTACTCCGCGATGGCCGCCGCACGCTCGATAAGGGCGCCCTCCACGGCCTCCAGTTCGGCCTGGGCTTCTGACCGAAACGCGGCCAGGCGGTCCAGGTCTAGCCCTGAATACCACGCCTTGACAAACTCCAAGGCCCGGCGCGCTCCGGCCCGGGCCGAGGAGCCCTTCCAGGCCTCAAGACGGCCGACAGCGACTTCCAGCCAGTCGGCGGTCCGACTGGCGGTGCGCAGAGCCGGCATATCCGGCCACAAAGCGGCAACCGCCTGGGCGCCGGCACGCTGAAGCCGGCGCATCTGCCGGTGGACCGGACGAAGACAGGCTTCAATGCTCAGGAGCTGTTCATCAACGGTTCGGGGGGCATTGGCGGCGATCTCCTCACCATTCGCCCTTCGCACCTCACGAGCAGCCTCGATGGCCAGAGGGACCGCCTGCGAGTGGCTAGGGAAGAAGTCTGCCAAGACGAAAAAGAAGAAAGTCGAAAATCAGAAGTCGGCCCGACACTTAGTCGGAAGCGCGAAGAAGCGAAAGAAACCTACCATCCACAATATCCTCGATCTCGTGGAGGCCGGAGGTCAGCATCGCCTCCCTGTCAGTCCAGGAGGAGCGCTCGCTCTCGAACACGGCCAGGAGAGCGGCTTCCTTCTTCTCGGCCTCGTCCTGCGCCTTCTTGAGCATCTCCTTCTGCTCGGCCAGCTGCGCCGCCAGCAGGTCGCGCTCCGTGGCGAGCCTGTCACACTCCTCCTCCTTGGCGCGACGGGCGGTATTGGCCTCGCCCAGCTGCTCCTGAAGAGCGGCGTTGGCTCCTGAAAATCGAAAGAGAAAACGAATCAGTCGTCAGCAAAGAAGATCGCCGGGAAGATACAGCACGACTGCTCAGCAGTCGGCCCAAATCTCGGGGACTACAGCCCGCGGGTGCGCCAGCGCGCCCCCGCGAAGAAGAAGAACTCACTCCGGCTTTCCGACAAGTCGGCAGCCCGCTTGCTCAACTCCTCAACATCGCGGTTGAAGGCAGTGGCGCGGAGGTTGTGATACTCCTGCAATAAGTCATTGAAGACGAAGTTAGTGTTTGGAACTTGCCATAGGGAGTTCCGAACCGCCTGCTCAGCAGCCGGCCCGGAACTCGGGGACTACACCCAGTGGGTGCGCTGGCGCGCCCCCATAGAGAAAAACAAGAATCAAGAAGGAGAAGAAACTTACTCGGACGGCCGTTCGCGCGGCCAGATGCGCTCTGGTGCAGGCCTGAAGGGCGTCGCCTTCGGCCCGCAACTTCGCCTGGAGTTCCAGGAGCGATTGATTTAGCGGCCCGGTGCCGCCTCCGCGCACCCACCCGGTGGGCGCGGCGCTTGAGGCCTCGGCGTCTAGAGCTGCCGAGCTGGCAGCGGCGATCTCCTGAGGTCGCGGCGCCGAGGTCGCCCTCTCAAGACGGCAACCCACCGGTGAGGCGACTTGGAAAAGCAGCCGCGCTTCAGCCTCGTCCATGGCCGGCGGCTCCGACGGATCCACCGGCTGTTTGCCGTGCGGCCTCCCAGACGGCGGCGGAGGCGGATGCGACGGCACGAGAGCATCCGACATGGAGGCCTCGCCGCTCTCCTTCTTCATGATGGGGTTCTCGGTGCCGGCCCCCCCCCCGGTCTACCCCGTGAACTCCGGAGGCAGCGGTGCAGACGATAGTGGGGGGACGAGCATCGCCGATCGGCGACGCGCGGCCTCCTCGGCGCGCCGTCTCGCCGCCAGGGCGGCTTCGGCATCATCCAGATTTTTCTGGGCGGAGGCGGCCGCCCTGTCGGCCTCCACCTTCTCCAAACGCGCGGCCTCCTCCTCCTCGCGCTTCTCCCGCACATTCCGCTCCGTCGCCTCCCAGAGGTCGGCGGCAGGGTCGGGCCGCCGAGTATTGGCAGACGTCTCTGCCAACCCCATGACGGAGGGGACGGCGACTCTCTCAAGGGAAAGAGGGGCCCTGAAGAAGAATGGAGGGAGTATATAAACGAAGACTCGGACAAGATTCAACAAAGAAAATAAAAGAGCGTAAAGACTTACACCGGATACTAGCGGCGGCTTTCTCACTTCCCTTCGGAAGCGGTTGGCCTTCGCGGCCGCCTCCTCTCGTCTGGTCGCGGCGGCCGCCCCCTTGAACTTCTTCAATTTACCGCCGGGCGCACTCGACCTGGCGTGATGCCTCTTCGCGCCGCCTTGGCCGGCGGAGGAGCCGGCGCCCGACGGGCCGATCCTCAGCTGGTGGCGCGGAGCGACTTCGCCTTCGGCGTCGTCATCAGGCCAGTCGGCGAAGGTGGCCGAGGGCCTGAAGTCGCCTTCTGCCACCCTCCCCCGCCTTCGGTGTCGGCTTCCATCGCCGCCGCCCCCAAGTCGGGGTCGTCGATGTCACTCTCTGCACGGTCGGGAACATACTCGCGGGGCTGCCTCGTGGCGTCGGCGGCAGGCTGCATAAGAGGATTCTAGTTTAGAAGAAGCTAACAAGAGTCAGAAGCCGGAGTCGGCTGCGGGAAAAGATAAAACAGCAGGGAGATGCGACTTACCACTGTGGAGGGTTGACGCGCGAGTACGGCTCCTTGCCGAACTGCCAGTCCTCTTCGTACTCGCAGTGCACGATGTAATTTACCATGTTTGCCACCTCCTTGCGGGGCATCTCCTTGGTGCTTGTCCGACTTGGATCTCGGAGGCCGCTCATCTAACAGATCAGGTGAGACCGGCCTTGGAGCGGGAGAACTCGGCACGCCATGAAGGCGGCCAGCAAGTCGGCCCCGACGAGTCCCTCCGACTGCGTCAAGACTCGGAGTCGCGCCACGGCGGCTGCTCCGGCAGGAGTCAGCGTCTTGACTCCGTGGGACCAGCTGGGGAGCCGCCCAGTCAGGGGAGCGGCGTTGTAAGGCGGCAAGTTGACCCAGTCGCCGTCGGAGGCGAGGTTCTTCACGTAGAAGTATGAGCGCTGCCACATCTTCACCGACTTGATCAGCATGATGGGAGGAAAGGGGTTGTCGGCCATCGAGCGCCGCATCGCGATGAAGGCGCCGCACTGGGCTGGCACGCCGGCGATGTGCGTGCCGAGCTTAGAAGAGAAGAATTCTCCCCACAGCTCGATGGTGGGGAGAACGCCGAGGAAGCCTTCGCACAGGGTGGCGAAGGCGGAGAGCAGCACCACCGTGTTCGGTGTGAGGTGGTGCGGCTGAAGGCTGTGGAACTCCAGGAACGAGCGGAAGAAGCCGTTCGCCGGCAGTCCCAGGCCGCGCATAAGGTGCGAGCGGAAGATGACCCGCTCACCCTCTTCCGGCGCCGGCCGGATTTCCCCCTCCGGCGCGGTGCGGGCGCGCACGAGGTCCGCGCTGGGGAGACGATGGGTCTGGCGGAGGAACTCGATGTGTTCTTCCTCTACCTCCGAGCCGTCCCACACGCCGGAGCGCACGACAGAGGCCGCGGCGGAGGAAGAGCTCATCGCTGCAGTATGATGTGCTCCTGCTCGACGGCGGAGGAAGGAAGGAGAGAAAGCAAGGTGAGGCGGGGGAGCGGGGAAGAAAGGCGCGCAAGCTGTGCCGCTCCGCTTCCCCCCGCCTACTTATAGCCCAGCGGGCTGAGGATCCGAGGGGGCGGACGCGGGATTAACTGCGCGCGATGCCCCACGCCGCCCACGATTTACCCACGAAGTTACTGCGCGCAGTAACGATGTGGGAAAACCAACCGTCCTCAGCCACAGCGGATCCGTCCGTGTGCCGATGCGCGGTAGTGGCGGGCCCCGCCTGACGGCCCGTCCCATCGCGCGCGTGGGCAGGCAGACTTTTCTCCCCACGTGGCGCCACGCGATAGGACCACCCCGATGGCTGCGGGGAAGCGTATCAGGCACGTCGCTTGGCTTCCCGCCGCGACCTTCGAACTGAGGCTCTTCACCGAAGTTCCGACTTTCGACAGTCGGCCCAAGGGAGGACGTCAGCCGAGTCCCAGAGTCTGCACTTTTAAAGATTGAAGCTGTTCAAGCCCCACGATGCAGCGACCGCAGGGTTTCACCAGCTTCGGGGACTACTGTCAGAGTAATGGGCCACGGGTAGGCTAACCCGAGCACCAGGACATTTCAAGACATCAGGGCAGGCCGCGCCCCTCAGGTCGAGTCCCAGGAGCGACTCCAAGATATGCCGAGTACCAGGCGATGACTCCCAGATAAGCCGACTCCAAGCAGGCGACTTCCGGGGAGGCCGACTTTGGAGAGTCGGCCCAAGACTCCTCCCTTATCCTGAAGTATGATGCAGGGTACGGGTGCGGTATGGCCATCTCCCCCCTGCTTGCGAAGGGCCGGCATGGCTACAGTAAGCCGTACCGCTGGAAGATCTGCTGCGAGATACGGCACTGTTCCCGTGCCTGCCCTGACCTAAGCCACAGTACGTAGTGCACTTTGCCCACGACGCCGGCCTGTACGACCCAAAGGCGGCGAGGCCGCCTGTCAGTGGGAGGGCCGAAGCCGGCCTGGGCAACTCGAAGACGGGCCCGTGGGACTCAACCTCCCTGGAGTCGGCCGACTCTTCCCGGGCCCCACAAGCCATTAATCAGATAAGACGGGGAATGGCGACAGTGATCGCCCGATAGACGGTGGCACTGTTGCCACCACCCGATGACCGAGCCTGCGTCATCAGGAGTGCCTCTATAGTATCAAGCCTGTCCGCGGGACCCGCCAATCGGTGGGCCCCAGAAGCCGGCAGGATGGACGGCGGCCTGAGAGGCAGACGGCTGGGACCCGCGCCTAGCCGGATTACTATTGTACCCCCGGTGGTAGGCCTATATAACCCCCCCGAGGCACCCATGCAAAGGGTTCGACCCTAAAGAGGAAGATAGACCAGATAGCCTCGGGAGGAGAGAGCTAGCCTTGCCCTCTTCTACCTCCCGAAACAGCTCCAGGAGCACCATTGTAGTTACCTTGCTTTAGTGATCATGCGGAGACCCCGCAGAGCAGCAGTAGGGGTGTTATCTCCTAGGAGAGCCCTGAAGCTGGGTAAGTTCCGCCGGCGTGCATGTCTTCGCCTCATCCCGCTTCCAGGCACCGGCGACGTTCTACTCGCTCCCACCATGATAAGCCATCCTTTGGCATATGTCGCACCCAACACCCGACAGGCGCATTATCCGGATCTTCCGGGCTTTGTCCGGATCGTCCGGGACCTCGTCCGGATAGTCCGGCCAACCTAGGACTTGGCTAATTTCTTCTCCATCTTCATGCATGTCTTCCGCTTCAGATTCTCCTTGCTTCTTAGCTTATCCATGGCTAACTCCTTAGTACCTAAGTATGCAAAGCGTCTCCGTTTGAGGTAGTAGCCATGTCTCGTGTGATTTGAAAGGGAGTTGTGAGAGGAGTGATGTCACCTCGGTTTCGAGAGCTCTTGCACGTGCTCTTTTCATTGGTCCAAGTAGTGTTGTAGGATATTTAGATGCGTCCATGGGGATTATCGTGGGATGCTCCGCATCACCAAGCACACTTCTCGAAGACCATGCTCCAAGGCGACAAGCATGAGGCTAGTACCACCATGATGTCCAAGCCCAACGAGCTCCAAAATGATGCTCCCAAGTTTGACTTCACCGCCATCCCTCTTTGTGGCATTGATGATGCTGAGTCTACCATGACTCTTTTTCAAGACGGTGCAGCGATGAGTACGACTACGGAGACCTTCATGGACCAAGCTTTGGAGGCGAGCGACATGGTGATTAGCAAGGATGATGTTTCCATCTTTGGAGACTAGAGTGATGATGTGCCATCTTTGACCTTCATCCACGGCGACGATGACGAGATGATCGAGCATGGGATTTTCCCTTAGGTCATGGAGGAGAGTGATGATGTGCCATCTTCGGCCTTCATCAACGGCGACGGCGACGAGATGGTTGAGCATGGGATTTTTCCTTCTACCACGACGACATATGATGACTTGAGTGACTTTTTCCACCATATTGATAGTGAGGGTGACTTCACCACTAGCCCCATATATGACGAGTTGGTCCACTTTCCATGTGTGGAGAGCCACAACCCCCACCACTTGAGTGAGATGAGTGACTCTACCATACGTGAGATTGAGTGCACCTACTTTGAGGGAGTGAGTGAACCACCACATAGAGAGAGTGAGATAGTTGATAGGTCTTGTGAGGCCATTTCCTTTTCTAACAACTTGACCTCTACCTCTATTACGCCTTCTCATTTGGTGCTAGGTCCCATATATGATGATGCGCCGATCCTCGACGACTTTGTCCTCCGTTTGGACAAGGCGATGGCCATGGTGGAATATGATGCACCCCCCACATGGTTCCATCAAGACGAAGATGACCACCATTCAGTCTTTCCCACCTCATCTACACCACTTGAGTGGAATGAAAAAGGTAACATAGGTCAAGGTGATGCTCAAGTCCCACTAGTGGACATTCTTGACATTGATTGCTTACATGATGTTGATCCACCTAGTACCATGCTTCATACTAGTATGATTCCCCATGCGATGATTTGCCCATTTATGATGAGTATGATGATTCTCATGTGGAGTCTCTTAGTTCTGATGCCATGTTACATAGGATTTCTTGTGACAATTCTTTAGGTCACATCATGTGTGACAATCCGCTTCACTTGTCATATGCTATGCATGAGATCAATCATATATCTTATTTGCAATTCTTCATAGTGACTATGCACATGCCATTAAAATAATCCCAATTTTCACATATGGCATAGATGACAAACCAATGGTTATTTGCATTTGTTTCTCTTGTGATGATATTGATATGCTCGCTTTGCATCATTTATCTCATATGTCATGCCATGACCACCTAGCTTCGGATATGCATTGTTTTGGATGTTGTCCATTTTCTCCATATGATATTTCCAGTATTGCTCATGAGGAGACACCCATAGTTTCCTCATACATGTTAGGTGATTTTGATTCACCCTATCCTTTGCATGATCCCATTACTTGTGTGCACCATATGCTCCCCATGCATAAACATGATATTGATGTACCATATATTTGTATGCTCAATTTGTGTCCCCATCGTGTCATACATAATAAGTATTCTTTCATGATGGATGACATATTCTTATACCATGCGTCAAATTTCTTTTAGCGATGCTTACCTTGTGCTAACTCACACGTGCACATACACATCATGATGGATGATGTGTACATTTACCACACACACAATTTCTTTTGTTTGTGTCTCTTTTGTGTAGGTACCCATGAATACTTTTCAACCTCATAGTCCCATGAGTTGACAAAACAAGCTCTAGAGAGCAACGATGACTTGGGATCCTGTGGATTGTCCTTACCACCATTGCATTCGCGCCAAAACTTCGTGCATTTCTTCTACATGTCAGTCACTTGGCTATGGGTTATTGTCCATTACATATCCTTTGCCCATCTTGCCATGTTCACTTTGGATGATATGCTCATTACTATGCCTTTGCCATGCATTTGTGACCCATGTTTTGCATTACACATGATGATTGACTCTAGTACTTGTATGTGTATTTGCAAGCTTGGTGGAGATATCACTTGCTATTGCCATGTTTGCTTTCTATACCATGCCTATGATCATACTTTGAACTTGCTTTGTTTTCATGCTTGCGATATGTCATGTGCGTTTCCTATGCCTATTAATTGCTCACATGACATGATTGTCACGATTCCCTCTAGTGTGTTGCATCTTTGCTCCACTAGTTTGAACGACTTGATTACTATGCTTGCTTATGTTGCATCACCGATGATTCATACTTGCTCATTTCATGCGGTTGATGACAACCATCTGCATGCTTTGCACATGATTGTTATTGCTTCTTGTCACATCTCTCCATATGTTTCCTCTCTCATGCTAGATGATTTGCCATTATTGAGTGCAACAATGATTATAGTTTTGCTAATGAGATTGCCCCCATAGCATTCTCACATATATTTGGAGATTTTGACATATTTCTTATGAAGCATGCTTGCCTTCCTTCTTTGCACCATATACCTAGTGCCATGGATATAGCCATTGTTGCATCATATTGTTCATGCACTTGTTCTTCTAATGGTTATGTGCAAAAGAAGAGAACCATCATGATGGATGATGTGTTTATCTACCATGCGCATACGTTCTTTGTTTTGTTGTGTGCATGTGTAGAATACTTAGACTTTGTGTCGACTTCCACTTCACGTGAGTTGACCATTCGAGCTCTTGAGAGCGAGCCTCATACATTCTACAATGACTCGCTTCTACACCACATTTCCTACCACTTCGGCATCGTGAAGAATGCACAAGGACAGCCTTCAAGGTGACATCCTTCTTGAGCTTGGATAATGTGGATCATACTTCATTTGTTGATTGCACCATTTGCATGCATGTTCACGATATTGTTGTCATCCATGATTGCCACATTTCCATGCCTCATGAGATATATACCTTGTGTGTTGCATCCAATTCTTAGATTACTTGTTCCTGTCACATGTTTGGCTGCAACAATATCATTTCTTCACATATGCCATGTCCCATTGCTTGTCACATGCTTGACTTGATTGCCTCACACATGATGAACAATTGCTCTTTCTATTGTGTTGAGTGTCACACTATATTCACTACACCCTATGAACATTGTGCTTCGATTGTCTTGCACTTGACCCATGTGTTTAGAAACTTCATTTTATTCGGTGTTATGAATGATTCTTATCCCTACCATAGACATTTCATTGAGCAATTTGTGAATACTTGCTATGAACTTGAGGTAGATGCTTTTTCTCTTGTCACACATATTTGCATCACTATCTCACATTTACATGCTTGTCCCCAAGATATCTTTGCTTGTGCTCAATTTATGTGCTTCCATGCCATATCACAATCCTTTGTCAAACCATATGCTTTGCATGATGATGACACTTGTTGGGTGAATCACCACTTGAATGCTTGGTTTTGCACTAACGCTAACCACATTTGTTTTTCCAAGTGTTTGTTGTACTTGCTCCTTTTGAAGGAATCACTAGACGGTGCGACATTGAAGAGTGCCCATATCGAGCTTCAAGATAATGAGTGCTTGGTGATCGACCACTTCAACACGACACCGCCATCTCTTTCCCAAGGTGATTTGGTTTTCAATCCGAGGTCGAATCTTTTCCAAGGGGGAGGGGATGACGCGGAGCATCCTACGGGCATCACCATGCCAAGAGTCCGTTTGGCAAGTGACATGTGCGACCTCTACTTCTCATACATAAAGATGAATCTTCTCCTTTACACGTGTTCACTTGACCCCTTGGAGGATGGTATACTACTTGACACTCCACTCATGTGCATGCATAGGTATTGCCGGAGCTTCACGCACGACGACGAGGAGTGCGAGCACAACGGAACATACGAGGGAAACATGGAAGCAAAGATGGAAGAAGAAGGATCTGCCAAGTCTGGAACGGGAGGTACTACAGCCCAAAGCAAGCGGTACTACCGCTCAGATCATCCAAGACGTACTACCGCCCAACATCTGCCCTACTGCCGCTCAACCAGACAAGCTCCTGTGATCGAGCGGTACAAGTCCAGTACTACCGCCACCAACAAGCGGTACTACCGCTTAGCTTCGTAGGCGGTACTACCGCCCGAGGGTCTGGTACTACCGCCCTGCCTATGCGCAGCCGCGGGCCTTTGGCCTTGTATCCCTCTCCCACTTCCCCCTTCGTGGCTTTGACTATAAATAGACCACCTCCACCTCCTTTCTAGGGTTAGAAAAGTGATAGCTCATTTGTATGTGAGCTTTGCTCCTACCACTCCTCCTCTTGAGAGAGAGAGAGAGACCACTACTCCATTGGAGGCCAAGACCTCCATCTAGGAGAAGATCCTGTGGGATATCGTCGAGGCCCCCTCACGGGAGGACCCCCTATCAAGACCTCCTAGTGGAGATGAACTTTACCTTGTATCTTTCTCTTTGTTGTTCTTGTACCTTGTGGATCTTGTGTGTTTGATTGTCTAGTGGATGTGTGATTGAACTTGTTCTTGAGTGTTTCCCCTTGTGATTTCTCTCTGTTCTTCCCCGTGTTCTTCGTGTTCCTCGTAGGGATCCGCTCCAATCATGAAAGATCGGCCTCTAGGGTTCCACCATACATCACCTTGTTTATTTCAGTTGTTCACAATGTGATGCTCTATATGTGCAATTATTTACTGTGCAGTACATTCCATCAATCTAGTTTTAAACATACTGATAGGAATACATATATTTGCTTGCTGTTTAGCCTGTTATAGTTAGCATATGCCTCTTCTAAAGTTTTTTGATTGTTTGGTTGTTTGTAGTTAGCATATGTCTAGTTTCAAATGCTATCCTTGTTTGTTTGTAGTATGCCTTGTTTATTCTAGTTATTCACAACGTGATGTTCTATATGTGCAAGTATGAACTGTGCAGTTCAATGTCATCAATACCAGTTTCAACAATACCACTATGAATGACTACATTTTGTTGCTGCATCTTGTAGCTAACACACCTTTCCATTTTTATTTAACAATAACCAGTGTACTTAGACCGGCACAATACCAGTTTGAATGACTATGTTTGCTTGTTGTTAAATGTTAGGCATGTTGTAGTTAACACACATTTCCACTTGTTTTGCTTTACTAGCGTGTTTAAACCTGCACACTGAAGCTATCTTTTGGAGATTATATTGTCTGCTATGGATATATTTGGTTGATGTTTAGCCTGCTGTGCTTACCATGCCTCTCGATGTACCTACACAGGAAACTTTTGGGAATGGCTGTTGTTTTTCGTCGAGGTTAGTTTCATCCCATGGCTTAAATATACTCACTGTTCAGGATACTGGTAGCTGGTACCATATACGTCGGGGGCTGATAAAGGACTGAAAGTGCGTAAACTCGACTAGAGGGTGTGTGTGTAAGTGCATCTAGTGCCCCTTAGTGATTTTGGTGTATTGAAGACTTATAGGTTAAGGGACTAATATGTTTGTGAGTGTACACAGGTTCTATAAGTCGATGAGGAGTTTGATATTTACAGTGATAGTTGACCCCTAAAAATGAATGTCTTTAGCTGAAGACTTTGGTTCTCCTGAAGACTTTGAAAGTGAAGAAATTGGTGTGACAGTGAAGACTTGGATATTCATGCGAGGACTATGAAGCGTGAAGACTTCTGTCTCCGTAGTTTCATTTTCTTCTTTTTGAGTCATAGGAAACACCGTACTGTTAAAGGGGGTCGAGGTAATACTAAGAAACTGATTTCCAAGTGATGCTCATCTCAAAATCCTATACCTACCCAATCCTTTCGAGTGAAGCCTTTGGAAATCTCACGTCAGTTCAGTCAATTTCTTCAGTGACAGAGACGAAGATCTTCTGGTCTCTGAGGAATTTGTTCTGACCGAGGAGTTAGGAATTCGCCAGTGCGAATTGCCTACACAGTGAGGAACATGATAGCCCTGAGGAATTCGGACCTCAAATCTGACCGTTGCTGTGCCACGCGCCAGCTGTCCAAAATATCCTACCACCTAACGGTCATATCATTGAAGGGCATTTATGTCTTATCATGTTGGGCTGCTCCCTAGGCCATAATTAGCCACCCCCTACAACCACTAGCTGGTTGGCTGCTCCGAGAAAAACTGACACTTGTCAATTAAGAGCATCCCATCCTACAAGGACTTTGAGCGAAAATCATCAAGTGAGGAAAACCCAAATCCCAAACCCAAACCTACAAACCCAAAAGTGATTGAGCATCACTGAAGAGATTGTTCCTGTGTGGAACCGACGCTTGTTACCTTTGAGGACTGTGTATCCTCCAGACGGTTAGGCATCATGGTCTGAGCATCCAAGAGGAATTGTGGATCGCCGAGTGACCGAGTCTGTGAAGGTTTGGAAGTCATCTGTGAAGACTTACCACTACTGTTGGGCGAGGTCTGTGTGATGTTAGCTCAAGGAGAATATGGTGAGGACTGTGTGTCCTCGAGTTTAAATACTCAGCCGCTCCAACCAGACGTACAACTGTCACAGCAGTTGGAACTGGTCTACCAAATCATTATCTTTACCAAGCCAACTGGTTCTATTTCCTCAACCCTTCCATTTCCTCATTCATGTGTTGATGAACCTGATCATTACCGTTTGAAGACTTTGACTGAAGACTTTCTATATTTCCTCAATCCAATTTCTTCAGTCACATTGTCTGCAGCCTGCTTATCTCGTGTTTACACTTTCTGTACTCTGTGTTTATATTTTCATTTCATCATGATGACTATGCTATTGCTCTATTATGCTTATACCTGAGTACTTATTCCGCTGCTAGTAGTTCATGACTTAGGAATTTCCCCACCCTGAAATTTCATAGTGACGAATTTGTAAAAATCGCCTATTCACCCCCCCCTCTAGTCGACTTAACGCACTTTCAATTAGTATCAAAGCAAGGTACTCCCTTGTTCTGTGTGATTTTGGTTTAACCGCCTGGAGTTTTAGTTATGTTGACTACAGGTATGATCAAGGTCTCGGCTGGTTGTCCTACCTTTGACGGGACGGACTACCCCTCCTGGAAGAACAAGATGCGCATGCATCTTGAGGCAATTGATAATGATCTCTGGTAAGTTGTGGAAAATGGCGTCTCCACTGTCACTCCGTCTGTGAACGCTGCTGATGTGAAGAGATTCAAGCAACTCGATTCTCAAGCGAAGAATATCATATGTGGCCATCTAAGCAATGGACAGTACGGCAGAGTGAGTGCCCTGGAAACTGCCAAGCTGATTTGGGACAGGCTGTCCAAGGTCAACGAAGGAGTCTCAACTCAACGTGACTCCCGAGTTGATGTTCTTCACAATCTCTTCAACCACTTCCAAAGACTCGACAATGAAAATGTTCAGCAAGCCTTCGACCGCCTCACTAACATCTCAAATGAGCTTCAAGAACTTGGTGCCACTGACATCACCGATCATGAGGTGCTGAAGAAATTGCTGAGATCATTTGATACCTCATTTGATACCCTTGCACTAATGATTCAAGAGCGAGCTGATTACAAGTCACTTGATCCCGCTGATATCCTCGAGAGGCTAAACACACATGAGTTCCAGCTTGCTGAAAAGACATGTCTCTATAGACCGAGCTACGGAAGATCATGCGCATTGCAGGCCAAGGCAGTCTCTGAGTCTGAAGCTGAAGACTCTGGTAGCAGCCTTGGTGATCCTGAAGAACTGAGCCAGGAGATAGCAATGCTCGTGAGGAAATTCCAGAAGTTCTCTCACCGCGATCGCTTTGGAAAGTCTTCAATAAATGATGATTCCTCGTCTTGTCACTACAAAAAGAGAACTTGCCACAAATGCAAGAAACCTGGTCACTACATGTCAGATTGCCCTCTGTGGGAAAAGGAATCAAAGAAGAAGAAGTACAAAGATGATGATTCTGATGACTCAAAGAAGAAGAAGAAATCTTCAAAGTCTTCATCATCAAAATATTCAAAGTCTTCATCTCACAAGAAGAGCAGTTCCAAGAAGGCCCGGGCATTCATTGGAAAGGAAAGGGACTCTGAAGCTGAATCCGAGGACAATGTGGAGGAGGAGGAATCTGAGGAATCAGACTCTGGTGTGGCAAGCTTAGCCCTCGCTATCGCTTACGTCAGCAAGTCCATCTTCAACACTGAAGAAAATGACCTCCCCAACTCTGCTTACAAAAGCTTCGATGACTATGCTCCCACCTACTGCTTCATGGCAAAAGGTGCCAAGGTACTCAAACATTCCCCCTCTGACTCTAGTGAGGATGAATCTAATGACAATCTCAAGCCTAGCTATTCCAAACTTGCTAAAATTGTTGTTAAACAACAAAAGGCTTTAGAAAAGATTCAAAATCAACTAGACAGAAGCGATGACCTGTTGGGTGAGGAATTGATTCGAACCAAGACTCTGACAGATAATCTTCAGAGACTTCAAAAGCGGTTTGACAACCTTCAAAATCATCATAACACTCTCTTAACTAATCATGAGAAGCTTTCTTATGAATTTCTTCAAAGAAAGCAAGATCTTGAGAAGTTAAAAGTGAGTTATGAAGATCTTCAGAAGGAAAATGATTCATTGCTTGCTCAACAGATCAGTTCTGCTCAAGAAGAATTTATTCCACCATGTCTGAAATGCATTGAGCGTGAATCTGCTAATTCATCACCTGAATGTTCAAATGCTTCTATTGCTGCAAATTTTCAATTGTCTATGTGGTCACAAATTCCTCATCTAAGGATACCACAGGTATCACTGACAATAATGCAGGGCTGAAGGAATTGTATGTGACAGGCATTTACAAAAGCCTCAAAGATCATCAGACTCTATGTGATGTGCTCAAAAAGCTGATCTTGAATAGTAACCGTAAGAAATAGGGTATTGCCTTTGAGAGGAAACTCAATGCTGATGGGACCTACTGGAAACCTGAGCAGTATCCCAAAACCTCATGGGTTGCTGCGAAAGGACCTCCTGTAGATCCATGCACTCTATCTGGCCTTACTTGTGATTCTTCATATTCCTCTGATGAGTCATGTGACTCCAACTATAAACTGTTTAAGAATCAGAATGGTGAAGTATTTGCTCGATATGTTGGAACTAACTACAGGAACACCCCCCCTATGAAGAAACTGGGTTCCTAAAAGGTGCCTTGAAAATCTTTAGGTGAATGTCATCATGACACCACCCATGAAGAATAGGAACCCCAGATCAAATTCTTCATATGGATCAAAATTTTCATATGGATCCAAGTCCTCATATGGACCAAATTCTTCATATGGATCAAATTCCTCACATGGATCAAAATCCTCATGTGAAGATCATCATGCTAACACTTCTGTTTCATAGGGAAAGTCTAAAGGCCATGAATATATGCATTGTTCTTCAAACCATTATGTTCATAAGCCTTCGAAGAATTTCTCTACTTATTCATATGCTTATCCTAACCATTCTTCTGTGAAACAAAGTGCACTGGCTTTAATGCCATCTTTTTCTTATGGAGCTCGCAGAATGATGAATTCTTTGCCACCCCTCCAGATGTGGGTGGTGAAGAAAAAAAACTAATCTCTTATACATGGTCAGGTCTCCAAACAAACTTGATTGTGTGAAGAAATTGCTGGAGACCTAAATGTGCTTGAATGGACGCAAGCTAATCGTGAAAAATGAATCATTCATTTCTCACGTCCTCATATTACTATGTCTATTACAGTTGACGAAATTGATATCATATTATTCACTTATGAAGTATATGGGTTCATAAGTTGCACTAATTCATCTGTAGGATGAACAACCTAAAGCTACTGAGTGGGTCCTCGACAGTGGATGTACAAATCACATGACCGGTGACAGGAACTTGTTGATGGACACTAAGTTGTCACCATCTCATCTGAAGAATATCACCTACGCTGACAAAGGAAAAAGCAAGGTATTGGGTTTAGGTAAGGTTGCAATCTCAAAGGATAGACACATGGACAAAGTCATGCTTGTCGAGTCCTTAGGATTGAACCTCATGTCTGTCTTAATGCTTTGTGATCTTGATATGGTTGTCGTATTTGGCAAATATCGTTGCATTGTGCGGATGGAATATGACAATTCCAAAGTCTTCGAAGGCTTTAGGAAAGGAGACTTGTATATTGTTGATTTCTCTGCACGACCACAGCCTGCCACATGTCTACTTGCAAAAGCTTCAGAATGCTGGCTATGGCATCGACGACTTGGTCATGCTGGGATGAGGAACTTGCATACACTCGCAAAGAAGAAGCATGTCATTGGCATCGAGGGTGTCAAATTCCTCAAAGGCCATATTTGTGGGGCTTGTGAGGCTGTAAAGATCACCGGAGCCAAGCATCCCTCGAAGACTATCAATACCACTTCTCGTCCCTTTGAAAAATTACTTCATATGGATCTCTTTGGCCCTACTCATTATGCCACGTTCTCTAGTTGTGCATCACTATATGGCTTTCTCATAGTTGATGTCTATTCTCATTACACATGGGTGCATATCATCACTTACAAAAATGAAGTGCAGGAAGTCTTCAGACGATTTTCCTCAAGAGCTGCTACTAACTTCGGTGTGAAGATCAAGCATATCAGGAGTGATAATTGAACGGAGTTCAAGAACACTGGCCTCGGTGAATATCTTGATATACTTAGTATTACTCATGAGTTATCTGCTCCCTATACTCCTCGGCAGAATGGCATCATGGAGCGCAAGAACAGAACTCTTGTTGAGATGGCTCGCACCATGCTTGATGAGTACAAGATACCTCAGTGTTTTTGGCCTGAAGCCATTGATACTGCGTGCCACATCATCAACAGGGTATATCTTCACAAATTCTTAAAAAAGACCTCATATGAACTCCTCACTAACAAGAAACCCAACGTAAGTTATTTCAAAGTCTTTGGTGCTAAATGCTGGATTAGAGATCCTCACCATCACTCTAAATTTGCACCGGAAGCACATGAGGGTTTTATGCTTGGTTATAGAAAGGACTCGCACACCTACAAAGTCTTCAACATCAATCATCACAAGATTGTTGAAACTGTAGATGTGCTATTTGATGAAACTGATGGCTCGCAAAGAGAGCACCTACATCATGTGCTAGATGAAATGTCACCTGAGGAATCCATCAAGTTCAAAGCTACTGAGGATATTATCCCTACTGAAGAATCTGCTGAAGAAGTCATTCCGGATCATGAAGAAAATCACACTGGTGCTGCTAAAGAAAATGATCCTGAAGAAATTGCTCGGCCTAAGCAAAGTCGTCAACCTACACATCCTCGCATTGCAAACAAAGTGCAGATCGAGAAAATCATTGACGACATCAACGCACCAGGTCCTCTCATGCGCTCAAAAGCTTCACACTTATCTAAATTTTTGTGGGCATTTTGCATTTGTCTATATCACACAGCCCACTAAAGTTGATGAAGCATTCATGGAATCAGACTGGATTCAAGCCATGAAAGATGAATTGCATCAATTTGAGCTCAACAATGTGTGGGAGCTTGTCAAGCGACCAAACCCACGCAAGAACAACATCATCGTTACCAAATGGATCTACCACAACAAACAAGATGAAAATGGCCTCGTGGTGAGTAATAAGGCTCGTCTTGTAGCTCAAGGCTACACACATGTTGCTAGACTTGAGGCTATTCGCATATTGCTTGCTTACGCTACCCATCATAATATCATCTTACATCAAATGGATGTGAAAAGTGCATTCCTCAATGGTAAGCTTGAGGAAAAAGTATATGTTGCTCAACCACCAAGTTTTGAGGATCCAAAATTTCTAGATCACGTCTACAGACTCAACAAGTCCCTCTATGGCCTCAAGCCAGCACCTCGGGCGTGATATGACACACTGAAGGAAATCCTCATGAAGAAAGGCTTCAAACCCGGTTCACTTGATCCAACTCTTTTCACCAAAGCATATGATGATGAATTATTTGTGTGCCAAATATATGTTGATGATATTATCTTTGGTTGTACTAACCAACATTACACTGACGAATTTGCCTATATGATGAGTGAAGAATATCAAATGTCTATGATGAGAGAATTGAAATTCTTTTTAGGTCTTCAAATTCGTCAACAATACAATGGCATATTCATATCTCAGGAGAAATACCTCAAGGATGTGTTGTGGAAATTCGGCATGCAAAGGCGTCAAAATCAAAATGTCCACTAATGGCCATCTATGCAATGATGAAAATGGTAAAGACTTCGATCAAAAGGTATACCGCTCCATGATTGGCTCTTTACTGTACCTATGTGCATCTAGGCCAGATATTATGCTTAGTGTTTGCATGTGTGCCCGATTTCAAGCTACACCGAAGGAATCACACCGTAATGTTGTGAAGCATATTCTTCGACATCTAGCTCACACACCAACACTTGGATTATGGTATCCCATGGGCTCTTCCTTTGATCTCATTGGATATTCAGACTTTGACTATGCTGGTGCGGGTGGACCGCAAGTCAATGTCAGACACATGTCATTTCCTCGGACGATCCTTGCTATGTTGGTCCTCGAAGAAGCAGAACTGTGTATCACTCTCTACAGCTGAAGCTGAGTACAATACTGCTGGATCTTGCTGCGCTCAATTACTATGGATGAAGCAAACCCTCAAGGACTATGGCATCAATGTGAAGAATGTGCCACTCTTACTACGACAATGAGAGTGCCATCAAGATTGCTCACAACCCAGTTCAACACTCGAAGACAAAGCACATCTAGATTTGTCATCATTTTCTTCGTGACCATGTGTTGAAGGGCGACATGTCCATCGACCACGCAAATACTGAAGACCAGCTGCCCGATATCTTCACAAAGCCCTTGGATGCAAAGAGATTTAGCAAGTTGCGGTGTGAGCTAAATATCTTAGAATCTTCGAATGTTCTTTGAAAAGGACACACATCCTAACATTTATGCAAACTTGATGACTTAGATGTGCAACGCACGAAGTAACGTTTTTCTTCAATCAATGAAGACTAACCCTCTAAGTGTGATAAAATTAATGAACAAATTGATTCTCAGAACCCTACGACAATTTTACGCGGTGTATGAAATCATCATTCTTATACGGTGGGTTACGCCACCAACCAAAGTTGGAAATCTTCAATTTGAGTTTTTCTTCATTTTTGTAATTCCTCAGTTTTTCAAATTCTTCAACTTTGCATTGTCTTCACTCTTTCCATCATTGTTCTTCATTGACTATATATAAACATGAGTTTTTATGTCCTCTACAGCATTCACTTATTGCTAATTCTTCAAGTTGACTTTTTCTGCTAAGTGAATGTGATCGGACCCTTTCCCCCTCTATGCTATACTCAACCCAGTCTATTCACAAATTCTTCATGTGTGTTCTAATTGAAACTTGTTCAAAATCTTCACTGTGTCCTTGTCAGCTGAAGAAATTACGAACAAAACGTTAAAATGTTCTTATCTAAATTTTCGGCTTTTACCGCTCAAACCGTTACACATCCCACGATAAGACTTATCTATTCACCCACGCTCTTACAAGATCTCCACCACACTGTACGTGGCTGACACATGTCACTAGGATGGGAAGGGTTAGGGGCACGTTCGTCCATTTTCCTCAGGCGAGTGGTTTTTCACTGCAGCTATAAATACCCCTCACCCTCCTCAAACTGCATTTACCCCGCTTGATCTCAGGCCCCTCGCTCGAGCTCTCAAGCCCTAGCGCCGCCGCTACCTACATCGTCAGCGGTGAGGAAGAGCTTCACTGCCTCGACCTCATCGTCGTCGTACTCGGGCTGGTCGTGGACATCTTCTCTCCGCCGCTGCCATAGCCGTCTTCCTCTGACAAGTTAGGGCGTGGAAGATCTGGAGTGACGAACTTCTCAATCTACATTCCCAGTTCGTCGTGTTCTTCGTCAAGGGTAATTAAAAGTTACTTTTACTGCCTTTGTTACTACTGATGATTATCATCAAATCTTCAAAAGGTGTTTATTCTTCAACTTCCACACTCTAAACACCTCACGTAATCGTCTGTTCTTGATCTATTTCTCTAAGTGACATTTTTCTTCATGATTCCTCAATTGTCTGAATCTCATCATTCGCACAACTCTGGAAACTAAGTCAAAGAACACTTGGTGAAATTCTTCAAGACACGTCTGGTCAATTTCCTCAAACTTGTTCTATTTTGCAAAAACTTCTGAGAACACATATGGCCTCTCCAAATTCTTTGCACCTATACTCTGTTCATAGGTACACATGTCTGCTGCTGAATCACTAGGTTCTCATCAACTTAACTCATTTGCAGTGTTCCTCGAAGAAAAGCTGCATACTTTCTTAGAGAACTCGATTGTTCAAATTCCTCAGCTGAAGAAAATGGCAGATGGAAAAAGACCTCAGAAGGGAGGAAAGAAGCTGGAAGTCAACATTGCCTTTCAGATCCCTGTTGACATCTATGCAGGGTACTGCACACTTGATGAGGCAACTCATGGGAAGGAGACCAAGAATGAGCGCAAAGTGCGCATACAGAAAATTGAACAAAGGTGGGCACGAGAATGGAGGGAGTACAGATATGTTACTCCCAAATATATGAAGAAATTCGCTCTAAACCCTCCTTGCCCAAGATCTCCGTTGGCACCGGGCCAAAGAGATGATCCCACAGGCATCAAACATGGTGAGGATTATGCTGATGAATGGGCCAAGCGGCAAGCCAAAGAAGCAGTGAAGAAATTCAATGAAGATTCTGCTGCTGCCGCTCCTGAGGCCACCACGAGCAAGAAGGCTATGCCTAAGAAGCCTGCTCACAAACCTCAATCCTCAGCAATGCCCTCACGACCAAGCTCTTCAGTGCCCTCACGACAAATATCTCAAGCTGCTCCAGTTCCTCAGGTTGCAAAACCCTCAGCTCCTCTGGCAAAGTCCTCGGCACCTGTGCATCTCGCCACTTGCCAAAGGACCACAGGCATCTCAATTGCCTCAGGAGCTTCTGCAAGTTCTTCAGTAACTCATTTGTCTTCAAAGAGTCCAACTTTGCTGAATACTAAGGCCACTGCAGGATGAGGCACTAGACCAAGTCCTCACAAGAAACAAGTTGCCTTTCAAGTGCCATCTGATGATGAGGCTGATGATGAAGAATTAGCTGATATCATCAAAGATAGACAGCATAGGGCCGCTAGAGCCAAGGGAACTGTTGTGCCTCTTATATTGGATCTAAAGAAGATCCTGGATTTCATTGACCTCTGGCACAAAGATCCGAACACTCCATTGCCAGAGCTAGACCTCACTCCTGGACAAAGTCACATGTTGACTGCGTTCATTACTGAAGAAAAATGGAAATATGATCAAGCCAGAATTGCGAAGAAAGCCCAGTACAAGAACAAACGCTATCTGAAGGACAACGTTATGAGGCTATCACCTAAGCAACTTGTTGCTATGCAAACTAAGATCAAGAAGCCCAGTGACGAATTTGACGCCTATAAGGCAGAATGGCCGGGAGACAAGGTCAAATTCGTCAAAATGGCGAAGAATTTCACTTCCAATGTTGCTGACCCGTCGCACATTGAAATTCCCTTGGCTGAAGCATCTGCTCAGCTAACTGAAGAACATGCCAGCACCGCTGATGAAAATCAGGCTGCTGATGAAACTGCAAGCACCAGGGCTGAAGAAATTCCAGCCACTGAAGAAACTGCCAGGGCAACCACTAGTGTTGCGCCTAAAGAACAAGTTAGGCCATCTAAAGAATCTAAAGCTGCGCCTGAAGAAATTGCACAAGAGAGGACAACTGCATCAGTTGTGCCTGAAGAAATTGATCCAATTTCCTCTGCTCCGCCTACACCAACACCTAGCCCAGTTCTTCCTTCTACTCTGGAAGTGAAGAAAACAAAGGTTGTAGAGCGAGCCGCTCTAAAGAAAAGGAAAGCATCTACTTCCTTAGAATCTTCTGCACCAAAGAAGGCGAAGATTTTGACAAGCCCAATTGAGAATCCTATTGATGCTATTCCTCTCTCAAGCATGCCATCAAAGGAACTCATTCCTTTTGGTAAAGATTATGAGATTCCTGATGAATCTGATGAAGAAAATGCTTCTGTTGCTTCGACAGAGCAGATGGATGAAGAAATTGAAGTGGACACTCTCACTTCAACTCCCCTGGTATCATCGCCAATGCCTCAGTTCACAGCTGAAGAGGCAAACATTGAATAAATGGAAGAAGATGAAGATGTGGACATTGGGAGCACCACACCTGCGATGAGCGGTGATTTTTGGGACAGTCAACACCCCAACTCTCCTCTATTCACACCGCTTCAAAAAATTCCTCAGTCCCTAGTTGAGGGAGTCCTGGATTAGGGGGTCCTCGGACAGCTGGATTATATACTTTGGCCGGACTGTTGGACTATGAAGGTACAAGATTGAAGACTTCGTCCCGTGTTCGAGTGGGACTCTCCTTGGCGTGGAAGGCAAGCTTGGCTATTCGGATATGTAGATCTCCTTCTCTGTAACCGACTCTGTGTAACCCTAGCCCCCTCCGGTGTCTATATAAACCGGAGGGTTTAGTCCATAGGACAACAACAATCATAATCATAGGCTAGCTTATACGGTTTAGCCTCTACGATCTCGTGGTAGATCAACTCTTGTAATACTCATATCATCAAGATTAATCAAGAAGGAAGTAGGGTATTACCTCCATCGAGAGGGCCTGAACCTAGGTAAACATTGTGTCCCCCGCCTCCTGTTACCATTAGCATTAGATGCACAGTTCGGGACCTCCTACCCGAGATCCGCCAGTTTTGACACCGACATTGGTGCTTTCATTGAGTTCCACTGTGCCTTCACGGTAATGCTTGATGGCTTGCCTTGTTATCAAGGATAACATCACCTCTGGGGGAGCCCTGGCTATAGGCCAAACTCTCCGACTAGGCGGCTTCATCTTGACCGCACGTTCGGCCGCCGCGCCGACGATGACTTCTCGGGTCATCAAAATCAACCTCCACGTCAGCTTGGAATTCACCGAGTAGATGGACCCAATGGAGGTCTCCTCCCTGAACGAGCTCTTGGATCGCATCGCCGCTCTGGGGGTCGCTACGGACTTTGATCGGATCGGGCTTAAACCCGACCAAAGGGAGATTAACTCTCCGTCGGTCACCCACCGGATAGCGGTGGTGGAGGAGCAATGCAGCGATGCTTCCTCTATTTTGAGGACGAACTATGTCCGGATTCCCGAGCTCTCCGAGCCGGATACCCGTCTACGGGAGGACATGGCCCAAGCTCCGAACTTAGAATTGGACAGCGGGCTACAAAAATTGGGCAACATCCTGGAGCCCGAACTACCAAGATCGGAAGCTCCTCCGTCCCTGGGTCTCAGATTGGGTCAGTGTTTGGACTTAAATCTACCCACCCACCCAGATACAGGCGATCTTTCCCATATTAGGCAAGAGCCCCAAGAGATAGTACATCACTTCTGGGCCAGATTCCTCCTTGTAATGGGCAAGGTCAAGGACTGTCGCGAGGAAGACGCAATCTCAATCTTTTGCAAAAATTGCACAGACAAGGGAATACTCAACGCCATAGGTCGCCGTGACATAGCACGCTTCACCGACTTGGCGGCCATCATACAGATGTACTGTGCGATGGAAAGCACCTGGAAAACCCAAAAAAAATTCTAGGATCCTCCGGCTCTCACTAAACCCCTCGTCCGAACTAAAAGGGTGCACTCTCGCAAGTCACCCGATCGAATCACAAAGAAACCAAAGCCCACTATAGGGTGTGGAACTGTATTGGAGGGATGGCTC
Organism: Triticum dicoccoides; assembly: GCF_002162155.2. Taxonomy (NCBI): domain Eukaryota; kingdom Viridiplantae; phylum Streptophyta; class Magnoliopsida; order Poales; family Poaceae; genus Triticum; species Triticum dicoccoides. Next base: position 327,647,491 of record NC_041391.1, on the reverse strand, counting down.
AATGGGCCATGGAAAATTCACAGCACACCGGATACCATACCAACACATAGCCTTAGAGCATGTTGGATACTCCGGCAGGTGGCCAAGAGCGGCGAGGATCTCCTCATCAACGATTCCGCAGAGCATCATCCCGCAGAAAATAAGAATACAGTATTGACAGTCTTAGAGACTTTTGCCTCAAATAACAGGCGCAAGCGAGCACTCTGCAGCCTCGCTAAAGTCTGCCATGTTGCAACAATAAATCCACGGAACGACACGGCCATAACCTTCAATGCCGGTGACGAACCTCAATTCCGAATAGTTCGAGCACCAGCCGCTTTGGTCCTTAGTCAAATTGTGGACGGCTTCCGGCTTACTAAAGTGCTTATTGACGGTGGCAACAGATTAAACCTCATCTACGTGGAAACTCTTAACAAAATAGAAATAGACAAGAGCCGCATTGAGCAAAGCAGCACGACCTTCAGAGGAATCATCCCTAGTCGGGAGGCACGATGTGCGGGAAAAATCACACTAGATGTGGTATTTGGCACGCCGGAGAATTATAGGTCCGAAGAAATCACATTCCAAGTGGCACCGTTCAGTAGCGGATACCACAACCTTTTAGGGCGGGATGCGTTCATGAGCTTCCAAGCTATACCCCATTATGGGTACCTGAAGCTCAAGATGCCCGGGCCCAATGGAATCATCACTCTAGCTAGTGATTCGGACATAGCACTCAGCGCCGAAAATAAAACCGCCGCACTGTGCCTTGAGGCACTATCCAAAGCCCTCGCGGCCGAAGAACTAACTGTGCTACACTCTAAAGTGGACAGGGACGATGTGATACTCGACAAATGACCCAAGTCCACCTCCTTCAAACCAGCGGACGAAATAGTCAAATTCGAGGTCCACCCAACGGACCCTACAAAAACAGCATCCATCGAGGCACAGCTGAACCCCACAATAGACGCTGCACTGTGAGAGTTCTTGCATGAGAATTGGGACATCTTTGCCTGGCATCCTTCAGACATGCCAGGTATCCCATGCAGGCTGGCCAAGCATAGCCTAAACATACTGAAGGGATACAAGCCGGTCAAGCAGACTCTTTGGTGCTTTTCAGAACCTAAGCGACAAGCCAAGGGAGAGGAGCTAGCCAAGTTACTCGAGGCCGGATTCATTAGAGAAATAACACATCTGGACAGGCTAGCAAACCTGGTGATGGTACCAAAGAAGGACAAATCCTGGCGGCTATGTGTCGATTTCAAGGACCTCAATAAGGCATGCCCCAAGGATCCCTACCCCCTCCCCCGCATTGATCAAATCATCGACACTACCGCAGGACACGACTCATTGTGCTTCCTCGATGCATACTCCGGATACCATCAAATCAAGATGGCGGAGTCCGATCAAGCCGCAACGGCATTCATCACACCATACGGCCCCTTCTGTTTTAACACCATGCCTTTCGGGCTCAAAAGTGCCGGTGCAACCTATCAACGCATGATTCAGACATGCCTGGAAAAACAAATCGGCAAAATAGTGGAGGCATACATAGACAACGTGGTCATCAAAACCAGAAATGTCGAATCTTTAATAGATGATTTGAGGCTTACGTTCGACAATCTCTGAACATATGACATGAAGCTCAATCTGGAAAAATGCGTTTTTGGCGTGCCTGTCGGAAAGCTCTTGGGCTTCATCGTTTCCAATAGAGGAATTGAAGCAAATCCGGCTAAAATCTGAGCCCTGTCATAGCAGGCTACCCCAACAGACCTCAAGCAAATCCCGAAACTAACTAGATGTGTGGCTGCCCTAAGTCGCTTTATCTCCCGATTGGGAGAAAAGGCAATACCTCTTTATCGTCTTGTTTGACGCACCGAACACTTCGAGTGGACGGATGCGGCTACGGCCGGACTGGAAGAAATAAACGCCCTCTTGGCCAGCAATCCAATCCTGGTCGTGCCAAATATCGTTAAAACCATGATGTTATATATAGCTGCAACACACCAGGTTGTAAGCGCAGTGCTCGTCGTCAAACGAGAGACTGACAGACATAAGTTCCCACTTCAACAGACAGTATACTACGTATCCACTGTCCTCACTCCATGCAAGTCACGATACCCACATTATCAAAAGATAGCATACGCGGTCTTCATGGCATCCGGGAAACTACGACACTACTTTCAAGAGTGTTCAATCACGGTGGCCTCTGAAGTACCACTAAACGATATAATAAATAACCGCGATGCCACGGGCCAGATTGCTAAGTGGGCTATCGAGCTCCTCCCGTTTGACATCATATACACACCACGGTGAGCCATTAAGTCGCAAGTACTAGCTGACTTCGTCGCCGAATGGACAGAAGCCGAACTCCCTAAAGAGTACGACGCGTACTCCAATTGGATCATGCACTTTGACGACTCTAAGATGCTGGCTGGTCTGGGAGTAGTCGTTGTCCTGACATCCCCCACCGGGTACACGGTCCAATACATACTCCAAATATTATACACAGACCACAACAATGCAGCCGAATACGAGGCTCTGTTGCATGGTCTTCGGATGGCAGTCTCCATGGGCATTCAACACCTAGAAGTGCATGGGGATTCGAACCTTGCAATATCTCAAATAAATGGAGACATTGACACCAAGGACCCAAAAATGGCGGCTTACCACAATGCCATCCTCAAAATGTCAGCTCGGTTCGAGGGGCTCGAATTCCACCATGTGGTCCGAGGAAACAATAAAGCGGCGGATATCCTCGCCCGCATAGGTTCTAAGCGCAACCCCGTCCCACCTAATACCTTCTTGGAAAGGCTGTTCCAGCCATCCGTTGTGTGGGAAGGAGAGACCGGCAATACCAGTTCGGATGCGAACACAACCCCAAATCCCAAACACTCTGACGTAATCGGAGGCTCCGCCATCGAAATAACACCTTCGGCCCACCTTATTATGGTTGTCATCGCCCCGTGGACAGAACCCTTCTTAGCCTACCTAAATAGGCAAGAACTCCCTGAGGACCAAAATGAGGCACGTTGCATTGTGCGGCGCTCTAAAGCCTACAAGGTTCACGAGGGAGAACTTTATTAGAAAAGCACGACCGGAGTGCTCCAAAGGTGCATCTCCAAAGAGGAAGGACGACAACTACTAGCCGAAATTCATGCTGGACTCGGCGGCCACCACGCCACAGCTCGGGCCCTAGTAAGCAAGGCGTTCCATACAGGTTTCTACTGGCCGACAGCCCGAGCAGATGCACAAGACCTCGTCCAACACTGCGTTGGTTGCCAGCTTTTTGCAAATCAAAGCCATATGCCACCCACCGCTCTGCAAACAATCCCCATAACTTAGCCCTTTGCAGTCCGGGGGCTCGATATGGTTGGACCCCTTAAAGGGGGAAGCAATAAGAAAAAATACTTGTTGGTCATGGTGGATAAATTCACCAAATGGATAGAAGCCAAACGAGTTAAAACGACCAAATCCGGACCAGTGATAGACTTCATATTCGGGGTCGTACACTGTTACGGTGTCCCCCACAGCATCATCACCGATAACTGCTCCAACTTCACAGCCGACGAGGTGAAAACTTGGTGCGGCAACATGGGCATTAAGCTCGATTATGCCTCCGTCTATCATCCCCAAACAAACGGTCAAGTCGAACGAGCAAATGGTCTTATTATGAGCGGCATCAAACCCAGACTAGTGCGATCCTTGAAGGAATCAGATACGCACTGGGTCGAGGAGCTTGACTCCGTACTATGGGGGCTGCGGACAACGCCGAATCGCATTACAGGATACACATCATTTTTATGGTCTACAGCACAGAGGCGGTATTACCCTGCGATATCATTCATGACTCACCTCGAGTGCGCATGTACGAAGAGAGAGAAGCCGAGCTTGATCGGTAGGACAGTTTAGATGCCCTAGAGGAGGAGCACGATGTTGCAAAAGCTCGTTCCGCATTCTATCAGCAACAGGCTTGAAGGTATCAAAGCAAAGAAGTACGGGCCAAAACATACAATGTTGGCGAACTCGTTCTACGCCTACCGGAGAAGAAAAAGCAAGCTCAAGCCCAAGTGGGAGGGTCCCTTCATCGTCGACAAAGTTCTCACTGGAGGAGCGTATCGTCTGCGTGATGCATCAGATAATCGACTCGAGCCGAACCCATGGAACGCGGCCAGACTCCGGAGATTCTACGCCTAGTGTCGAACTATATGTTTGTCTCCTTACCTCTGACTTTCCTTTTTTTAAGTTATAACCTCCTTCTTTCTTTCTTTCTTCCTTCTTTTTTTATAGCCTTAAAAGCTTCAAGTGTGCCTCGACTACACACTCTTGCCGCGCTATGCGCGCTCAATATACCCGGGGGCTTCTTATACAGAAGCTTAATATAATTATCTTCGGTGCTTCATGCCCACTACATATGCGTCACTTTCCCATATGTACCTTTTATTCGCCATTATATGCATCGATATGACTTAAGTTTTGGCCAAGCTGGGTTGCCTGGCTCCTGTGTTTATGCCCTACATTCCCGTTAGTTTGTCTAGGGCATAAGGGGAGCACCTCTGCGATTGTTACTGCCGGGTCAGCCGGATGTGTACCTCAGACTGGGTGAAGCTGAAAGCTAGCATTCTTAAGGGAATATTCGGTCGGTGAACAAAATATGTTTCTTAGCTATTACAATATATGCCCCCAGATGATTTTATCCTACATCTCTTTTCGCAGTTCGGACATGCACATTAATTCATGCGTGCCCAGGGAAAGGAACCCTTAATAGAACTATTCTCCCCGGAAGATGTTTCTTACTATCCATGTAATATAACATAGCTAGTTGGGTACTTGTCTGTTCAAGCACTTATGACCCCAACGCCTGGTTTCCACGCGTACCCCGGTTTTTACATAACTGATCGGGTATTCGGATACACTCCGGACTGTCAGGTCCGGAGGTTGAAGCGAAAAGGTCCGCCATGACAAATGATTTACAATCCGGCTAGGGACAAAATATGTCACTCGAAGTACACAGTCACTTAGACTGACTAAATTCTTCTTCTATACCATCCAACAGGCTGTCTAGCCTACAATCCTGTTGGGAATACCTTGTGGCTAATCCTACCTGGTCATATGCCAGACTAACGGGGATATCTTTCCCATCTGACCCTACAGGTCCGACCTCGGCCATGTGATTCCGGTCAACCTTGGTGTACCGCGTCTTCACCATAGCCCAGGCTTTCCTTGCACCTTGTCGGCAGGCTGATATCTTCCATAATCGGAAGTGCCGGCCACACTCCCTTGAGCATCTCTACAAGCTCCCCCATGACTCCGGGCAGGGAGGCGGAGGGCGACAAGGCCTGGGCAATACCCTGCATCACCTGCCGAACTTGTTCGTGTAGTTGTGAGAGCTCTTGTAGAAGATCGCATGCGGATCCGGACATCTCCTCTTCGGGATGACCTCTCAGCATACCTACAGACATAACTCTGTTAGCCCGCTTCTTCGTCGAACTGTATAAAGGTTTGTTCGAGCACTTACTAAAAATGCCGCGTCAAAGCCTCTTATTGTCCTTCACGGAGTCAGCAAGTTGGGCCTGAACATCTTTTAGTTCAACGCCCACCCGGGTATGGGCATCCTGGAGATCATTTTTCTCTCGAATAACCCGTGTAAGCACGCGCTCACCAGCCTCTAGTTGACGTTGAGCATGTTGCTCATCCCTCGGTACGATCTCCAGATTACCTCCGAGATTTTCTGCAGAATCTATTGTTAGATTTGCATGCATGCCGAATACTAACTGGTACATGTCATTACATTCTTTTCAATCAAGACAAGTATTACCAGATGAGGCCTTCTTGGATTCCTCCATTCCGGCAACTGCAGCCCGTAGCTGGGCTTTGCACTCCTCCAGCTCTTGAGACAAATGTGTATTCTTCTCCATAAGAACCTATGCACATAATGATCCCTCAATCAGTTGTGCCAACTGTTTCAAGTCTCAGGGGCTACTGATATACATAATTATCAGATTTTCTTACCCGTATATCCTTTACATACTGGTCCATGGCTCTAGCAAGACCATCTTGAGCAGCTCAAATGTACGCGTCTCCTGAGTTGAAGGCATTGAACGCCTCTTGGGAGAAACTAGGGTCGCGGAGTACGGCCCGTCGACGCCTGTGATTAATGGCGCTCTCCACTTTGGAATTCGTAGCAGACATTCTATCTGCGTCCTCTATAGGAGGACTGTCCTGCGTTGTCCCCGCATTAGCCTCGGCCCCTGAGTCCGGCCCTGGAGTCCGGCTGGTGGAGGCGTGGCCGGCAGGCTCTCCAGACACAGTTCGGCGAGCAATTTTTCTGCCAGGGACCACAGACATTGTTATATTTCAAATACAATAATCACGGAGCAGGTTTTTAATCATACCTCTGCGACGGCGTCTCTGTCCTGACCACCTTCCTTTTAAACCTACCCGGCTTCGATGCCCCTTGTTGGCGAGTCACCGTGGGTTCGGCATGGCGCCCCGATGGCCTTCCCTATAAGACACAATACATGTGCGGTGGGTAAAGCGCAAAGAAGGGATCCTTCTCGGAATTTGGGGCTCCGATTTTACTTACATGTGATGCAGGGAGTAAGCCAGGGTAATCAGCTGTGATGGCCACCAAGGCAGCGTCACAGCTTAGCTGATAGAACGTCCTGTCGACGAGCTCCACAAATACGTCCGGATCTCCTTCGAGTCCGGGGTCGAGGGCCCGGTCAAGGTCCTCTGGCAGTGGAGACGTGTTTTTGACCTCCCTCACAGCTTTTCGCAGTTCCTGCTAGGAATTAGCAAGGTAAATATTTGTGATGAAGAATGCGGGAATTACTGGAGTAAAAGATAGCAGCTCACCCAGCTTGTGGGGTTGTACATGGAAAATCCATCCCGTGGCTTAATACGGATAAACTCCTCTTCTTCTCCTTTGTACAAATCAGACAGTATTTTTGCCAGAGCAGTGGCAGAGTCCGGACCTTTATGACCACAGCGGGTGGCATCGTCTTCTCCGTTGAAGTGTCGCATGGGTTTTCCCTGATACTGAAGTGGCTGCACCCCCCGCATTATACATATTGACATAACCTCGATTATTGTCAGTCCTGATTTGGCCAGTGTTTTTATCCTGCCCATCAGGTAAAGGACCTCTCTGTTATCTTCCTCCTGGGGGCTCCGGGGGCACCAGCTGTGGCGTTTCTTTAGCGGGGCATTAGCAAACTCAGGAAGGCCCATCCGAATAGTGTCCGGAAGGGGGACGTCCTCCATATAAAACCACTCCGAAGGCCAGTCTTCAGAAGTCTTCTTCGGAGTACCGGACAGGTATCCGGTCCCGGCGGTACACCATATTTCGGCTCCGCCCACTTGATATATTGGTCCCTCCTGAGTGCGGGGGATGAGGCAGAATAGCGTCTTCCATAGCTCGAAATGAGCTTCGCAGCCCAGAAATAGCTCGCAAAGGGCGACGTAGCCCGCGATGTGTAGTAGGGAGGCAGGATTGAAGTTTTGCAGCTGGAGGCCGTAGTACTCTAGGATCTCATGGAGGAGCGGATGGATTGGAAATCCAAGGCCCCTTAGCAAGTAAGGGACAAGGCATACCCGCTCTCCCCTGGATGGGATGGGAAAACTATCTGCTTGCTCCCCGCCATCGTAAGTGGCTAGTCCGGCTCGGACGGGGACCATATATGCAGGCGGGAGAAATCCCTGGGTCTGCAACTCCACCAATCGGCCGTGGGGGACATAAAACTTCTCCCAATCACCTGGCTTAGCGCTACGGGAGCGAGAGGAGGAGCTACGGCGGCCAGCCATGATGGGATGGCTTTTTTCAGGCACGCTCTGATGGATACTCGCTGAGGGAAGATGGTGTGATTTGTCACAGCCCCAGTTCAGCCGTTGCTTGACTTTGCTTGTTCATCATGCCATCATGTTTAAATTCCAAAGAAATTTGAAATGGGGATTGTTGAAACCCTAGCACCAAATGAAATTTAACTAGGTTCAATAAAAATATTTTCAATAACCCAGAATGCCCTTTGGAAATGTTCATAATTTCTGTTAAAGGTGAAAACCTCTTCCAAAAATGATGAACATATTTATAGGCTATTTCTGGATTTTTGAATTAAATTATATAGTATTTGCATTTGGGCATTTAATTGCCAATAATATTTTAAATGCTCAAATAATCACAAACTGAAATGTTTACTGTTGGAAATATTCCAAACAGTGGCCACAGTCAGTTGCATGATTTTTGGAAATGCTCTGGCATTTTTAATAAATCCAAACACAATTACAGAAAATAGGAAATAGTAATAAAAAAGGGAGAGAGAAAGGTTTACCTGACCTTACCTGGCAGCCCGCTGGCCGGCCCAGCACTGTGCTGGCCCGTGCCAGCCACCTGCTTCCTCCCGCCAGAGCAGGCAGGCAGCTGCCTGTCGGCCGCGCGCGCCGCCGTGCGCCACCTCCTGCCTGGTTGCCTCCCTCCTCGATGCGCCTGGAGACGCCACGACACCCCTGGCCTCTCTCTCACTCTCCCTGGAACCCCTCGCGCTCTCCCTCGCTCCTCCCCCTCCTCTGCTCTCTCTCCCTCACGCCCCCGAGCGGAGCCCATCGCCGCCGACGCCGTTTACCGGGGCCACAGCCACCCCCTCGCTCCCACTATGCATCCCTAAGCTCCGCCCTGACCCCGTGGAGCTACACACGCGACGCACGCGACCAGAGGAGGCCGCAGTCGACCGGAGCATCGTCGTCCTCATCTCCGGTGCCCGAAGATCGCCGTCGTCAATTCGCCGTTGCAGAGGCCTCCCCGAGCCCACCGAGCTTCTCTCCCGACCCCTCGTGAGCCCCTGTCCATTTCCCCTCTCTCCCCGTGCCCGTCCGTGCCTTCTAACCACCCCGACTGTCGGAGCCGACAGTTCCTCGCCGCCGGCGATGACGCAAACGGTGCTAGAGCCACCGTAGCTAACTCCCGAGCACGGCAACGTGCTCAGCACCCTTCCAGGAGCCGAGCGCGCCCACCCGTGCGACCTGCCGTGCCGCCTTGGAGCTCGCCGCCGTCGACTCAGGCCACCCCAGCTCCTCTGGCTTGCTCCATTGGATGCGCACGAGCTCGAGCTCCCTGTAGAACCCCTCCGCGCGTCGAATGGGCGCCGGAGCAGCCATTCCGGCGAGCCACCGCCGCGTCTGGTCGTTGCCGGAGGTTAGACGCCGGTGGATTAGCCCGGTTGACCAGGGATTTGACCCCCCTGGGTCACCGACGTGTGGGCCCGTCCCCTGCTAACTTTTGGTTAATTTAATAACTAATTTAGTTAAGCCACTGACTCACTGACATGCGGGCCCCGCCCGGCTAACTAAGTTAGTTAGGGTTAATTTTAATTGGGTTAATTAGTCCAGACACTGACACGTAGGGCCCACAGGTCAGTTTGACCTGGACGGCGCCCGTTGACCTGCTGACGTCACTATGAGGTCATGATGACGCAATAATTCCTTTCTGGAATTTAAATAATTCTTAAATGATTTATTAATTCCAGAAAATTGTATAAACTTCTAAAATTCATAGAAATTCAACCGTAACTCCAAATTAAATAATTTATATATGAAAAATTATCAGAAAAATTCAAGGAATCCATCTGTACCATTTTCATGCATGTTAGAACAACTTATAGCTGCTGTATAGCACAAATCAATTAAATGGCATTTGAATAATCACATATGGGGTTTAAATTTGAATCTTATATTCAAACCAACTTCATTTAATCTGTTGCTAGTTGCATTAGCTCAAAACACATTCATATTGCCATGTCATGAGCATGCATCATATTGTGCATTGCATTGATTGTGTTCCTTTCTGTGTTGCCGGTATTTGTCCCCTCTCGATAGACGTGATACCGATGATGTGATCGTTGACACTGATGAAGACTCAATGTTATCTTCAGAAGTGCCAGGCAAGCAAAACCCCCTTGTTCATTCCGATACACTCTCTCGCTCCTGCTCTCTTTTAATGCATTAGGACAACACCGATTCATCTGTTACTTGTTGCGGTAGTTGAACCCCTTTATCCTTTGCATGACCTGTCATTGCCATAGTAAATAGATGAAACCCACTAGCATGAGTAGGAGTTGTTTGAGCCCTGTTGTGCCTACTCATTCATGCTTGTTTGTCATGCCTGCTACTGCTTAGAGTCGAGTCAGGTCTGATTCATCCGGGATGAATCAGAGGTGTGTGAACATGTCCTACGGTGTGTGAGCTAAGCGTGTGAACACGGTTTGGTAAAGGTAGCGGTGAGAGGCCATGTAGGAGTACATGGTGGGTTGTCTCATTGCAGCCGTCCTCAGGAACTGAGTTCTGTGTTTGTGATCCATGATTCAGCTACTACCACGCATTGGGCCCGAAACCAATGGACCCTCTCGGCTTCTTGATCACCCTTGTCCTCTGTCCAGGAGTTGCAAGTAGTTTCTGGTGTTTGTAGTATGCTGGAGGCCGTGGACAGCGCTGACCGGAGGGGTGGGCTGTGATGCGGTAGGCACGTGGCACGGTGTACCGGGCGCCCGTTTGGTGTCTCGGGAACCCTGTTCACATCATTTGGGGCTGTGACCGAAACTCCGGCCGGATCTCCTCATGGATGGAACCCGAATAGGCGATAAACCTGGACTAGAGACTTGAGTGTTTAGGTAGGCTGTGGCCGACACCCACGTTGGGCTTCCGCTTGAAGGTTGCCGAGTACATGTCGTGTAAACGGCGGTAAGTGGTGAGAGCGTGTGTGAAGAAGTACACCCCTGCAGGGTTAACATCATCTATTCGAATAGCCGTGTCCGCGGTAAAGGACTTCTGGGTTGCTTATATCAGTTCATAGACAAGTGAAAGTGGATACCCTAAAATACGCAAGATAAGCGTGAGTGCTATGGATGGCGTCCTCGTAGGGAGACGGGAGCGGATCCATAGTGGTGTATTGATATGGTGAATATGTGGACTCGTGTGCGCCACCTCAAAAGAGTTACATTGCAGTCGTAGTTCAGGATAGCCACCGAGTCAAAGCTGGCTTGCTGCAGTTAAACCCCACCATCCCCTTTGTTGATAATGATGCATATGTAGTTAGTTCTGATGTAAGTCTTGCTGGGTACATTTGTACTCACGTTTGCCTATTTTATGTTTTTGCAGAGAGACTTCGGTCTCACTAGTAGTTTCACGTGGACTTCGACGTTTAGCTTGTTACCTCAGCTACGATCTTGTGCCCCGGCAGGATCTGGTAGATAGTCAGGCTTCTCAGCCTTTTTCAGTTATAGATGTCTGTACCCAGACATGATAGCTTCCGCTTGTGCTTTGACTTGTATGCTCTGATTGTTGGGTCATGAGACCCATGTTTGTAATATCTCGCTCCTCGGAGCCTATTGAATATTTACTTGTGTTGTAGAGTCATGTTGTGATGCTATGCTGTATTTGCACATATCGAGCATATTGTGTGTATGTTATTGAAATGCTAGGTATGTGTGGGATCTGACCATCTAGTTGTTTATCTTTAGTAGCCTCTCTTACCGGGAAATGTCTCCTAGTGTTTCACTGAGCCATGGTAGCTTGCTACTGCTCCGGAACACTTAGGCTGGCCGGCATGTGTCCTTCTTCGTTCCTGTGTCTGTCCCTTCGGGGAAATGTCACGCGATGAATACCGGAGTCCTGTTAGCCCGCTACAGCCCGGATCACCCGAGTCCTGCTAGCCCAGTGCTACAGCCTGGATTCGCTCGCTGATGACCGACACGTTCGATGCTGGGTCATGGATGCCTGTCCCTGTAAGTCTGTGCCACTTTGGGTTTACGACTAGCCATGTCAGCCCGGGCTCCTTATCATATGGATGCTAGCGACACTGTCATATACGTGTGCCAAAAGGTGCAAACGGTCCCGGGCAAAGGTAAGGCGACACCCGTGGGAATACCGTGCGTGAGGCCGCAAAGTGATATGGGGTGTTACATGCTAGATCGATGTGGCATTGAGTCGGGGTCCTGACAGTGTGATTTGGATCTGAGGATCCCCGTCTCTTTAATAGACGATTTACTTACATGGTCAGGGTGGCAAATGAAAAAATGCTCCGACTTCTCGAATTCACTCAACACATGGAGACAGCCATTATTAAGGCACAGAAGCCAAGGAGTGAAACATTAATGGGAAGCCGGACACTGCTCGTTACAACAGGTACTCAGGGATTTTGGAGAAGAACCCGCCTTGCAATGTCGAAGACAATCTACATGTCAGACTCATTGTCATTGAAGCCTGGTTCAGGGGCTACTGAGGGAGTCCTGGATTAGGGGGTCCTTGGACAGCTGGACTATATACTTTGCCGGACTGTTGGACTATGAAGGTACAAGATTGAAGACTTCGTCCCGTGTCCGGGTGGGACTCTCCTTGGCGTGGAAGGAAAGCTTGGCGATTCGGATATGGATCTCCTTCTCTATAACCGACTCTGTGTAACCCTAGCCCCCTCCGGTGTCTATATAAATCGGAGGGTTTAGTCCGTAGGATAGCAACAAACATCATCATAGGCTAGCCTCTAGGGTTTAGCCTCTATGATCTCGTGGTAGATCAACTCTTGTAATACTCATATCATCAAGATCAATCAAGCAGGAAGTAGGGTATTACCTCCATCAAGAGGGCCCGAACCTGGGTAAACATTGTGTCCCCCGCCTCCTGTTACCATTAGCCTTAGACGCACAGTTCGGGACCCCCTACCCGAGATTCGCCGGTTTTGACACCCACACCAGTCTCTATAGAAGTTTAGATGGGCACTGATGAAATTTATAATGCCCCTTACATTCCTAAAGAAATTCCAGCCACTAGTGCTGATGACAAAGCTGCTGAAGAATTGGAGACCCAAGCTGCTACTGAAGGAGAAACTAAAATTCCTTAGAATGCGGCTCCAGAGACTGAGATTCCCGAGATTGTGCTGCAACTGACTGATACTCCTCAGCCCAAGCCAAAGAATCCATTCTCGAAGACGCCAAAATTCAAGGCTGATGACTTCTTCCGTGAGCATGTGTTCTTCACCGACTACAACCCCTATGACGCTGCTCATCTTAGAAGGAAGCATTTCTGGACAGCCAGCCAAGCAAACTTCTACTCTTCACTACTTCTCAACAAAGACAAAGTCTTCGACCATGAGAACATTCCTCATGTTGATATGGAATCGCTGTTGTGCTTCACACTAGTCCTCAGTGTTATTCATGATGCTGGATTGCTCAACTTCTGCACTAACATATGTGATTGGAACGAAGAACTTATTCTTCAGTTCTATGCAACACTGCACATCATTGGTAATGCTGACGATGTGAACTCTTGGGTATTGGACTGGATGACCGAAAACACTCACTTTAAAGCACCGGCCTCTGAATTGCTTCATGCCCTGCCTATCAGTCCTCCCCTTGAACGTGCTCGTGTTATCTATCATGAACCTGAGCTGTCTGATCACTACATGCAAGTGCTCATGAAGCCATTGAAGCCTGTCCAAGCCTCAAGGACCAAATTCCTCATGAAGGAATTGATGTATGTGCCTTGGACCATCTATCACATTCTGACCAAGACACTGAGTACTATCAAAGGCCACGACTCGAATGATGAAGAAGTTGTTGGCATCATGAAGAATATGCTATTCAACATAATGCATGGTATTCCAGTAAACTACCATGACTTCTTCATGAGGACTTTGGCAAACGTTGCACTGTCTCCCTTTGAATTGAAGCCTCACACTCCCTGGATTATGAGATTCCTCAGATTAAGGTCTTCAATCAACTACAAAGTTGATACACTCAACCATGGCAGTTACTTGCCCCCTATTGAAGTCCTGAAGCGGACATTTTCCTCAGCTGATGAAAAGAGCAAGGCCACTACAATTATTAATGAGGGCATTCGTCCATTGGATGGACAGTTCCGCAATGCTGCCTCATACTCGACCAATGATGACTCTGCCACTCATGATTCTGCCGCCAATGCCTCAAAGCAAAGTCCTTAAGCCACAGCTCCAAGGGTGATGACTGATCATGAGCTTCTCCTCAGTCTTCATTAGAACGTGGATCGCAATCATAAATGGGTCAAGTGTCAGTTTGGTGCCATTCTTCACAACATGACTGCTACATACAATTCAGTGAAGAAGAACCACTACTACCTCAATGAAGTTTTTGATTGCACCTGGGCTGTTCTGACTCATCTCTACAGTGATGAAGATCTCAAGCAGATGGGCTTCAAGTAGGACTTCAGCTGGGCGAACAAATTCTAGAAGGTCGAAGTTCCTCCTTTGTTGCCCAACTCATATTCCTCATCGCACAAGACTGATGAAAATGAAGACTTGGACGACACTGCGGCAGGCCCTACTCCAACAACCGACCCCAACAACGCTGGCGCTCCTCCTTCAACCTCGTGATGATATTCTTCAGGGGCGTTAGCCCTCATTTTTCGTACCTTTTGGTCATTTGACGACAAAGGGGGAGAAATTTGAGTTAGTCTTCAAGGGGGTCTATCTATATGGGCGTTTTTTGTTAACTTGCAACTCTCGCTCTTCTGAGGTATTCATTGATTGAGTTGTAAACTTAAGTCCGGTGGTGACCTGATACTTTTGCTTTGTTTTCTACATGCTATTTCCTCATATATGTTATGCACGCATGCTGAATTGCATCGGTCACCATATTTCATCATGCATTTCAAATTCTTCATTTGATATATTAAATGCATGTATGAATTACAAGATATAGGGGGATATCTCCATGATTCTACTCTTCAAATGTGTATTGCTTGAAAAGCAAATTCCTCACTATGCACTTCTTCAGGGGGAGTTCTTCTATATATTGAAATCAAATTCCTCAATATCAAGCACTTTCAATTCATATGGTTATCCCCGTTGAAAACTTAACCTATATTGTCATCAATCACCAAAAAGGGGGAGATTGTAAGTGCATCTAGTGCCCCTTAGTGATTTTGGTGTATTGAAGACTTATAGGTTCAGGGACTAATATGTTTGTGAGTGTACACAGGTTCTACAAGTTGATGAGGAGTTTGATATTTACAGTGAAAGTCGACCCCTAAAAATGAATGTCTTCAGTTGAAGACTTCGGTTCTCCTGAAGACTTTGAAAGTGAAGAAATTGGTGTGACCGTGAAGACTTGGATATTCATGCGAGGACTATGAAGCGTGAATACTTTTGTTTTCGTAGTTTCATTTTTTTCTTTTTGAGTCATAGGAAACACCGTACTGTTAAAGGGGGTCGAGGTAATACTAAGGAAACTGATTTCCAATTATGCTCATCACAAAATCCTATACCTACCCAATCCTTTTGAGTGAAGCCTTTGGAAATCTCATGGCAGTTCAATCAATTTCTTCAGTGACAGAGACGAAGATCTTCTGGTCTCTGAGGAATTTGTTCTGACAGAGGAGTTAGGAATTAGCCAGTGCGAATTGCCTACACAGTGAGGAACATCATAGCCCCGAGGAATTCGAACCTCAAATCCGACCGTTGCTGTGCCATGCGCCAGCTGTCCAAAATATCCTACCACCTAACGGTCATATCATTGAAGGGCATTTATGTCTTATCATGTTGGGCTGCTCCCTAGGCTATAAATAACCGCCCCCTACAACCATTAGCTGGTTGGCTGCTCCGAGAGAAACTGACACTTGTCAATTGAGAGCATCCCATCCTCCGAGGACTTTGAGCGAAAATCATCAAGTGAGGAAAACCCAAATCCCAAACCCCGACCTACAACCCAAAGTGATTGAGCATCACTGAAGAGATTGTTCCTGTGTGGAACCGATGCTTGTTACCTTTGAGGACTGTGTATCCTCTAGACGGTTAGGCGTCATGGTCTGAAGTCACCTAGTCTGTGAAGGTTTCGAAGTCACCTATGAAGACATACCACTACTGTTATACGAGGTGTGTGTGATCTTAGCTCAAGGAGAATACGGTGAGGATTGTGTGTCCGGGACTATGTCAGTGGCGAATTTGGAAAAATCGCCTATTCACCCCCTCTAGTCGACTTAACGAACTTTCAGGGTGAATAGGCGATTTTTACAAAATTCGTCACTGAGGAATTTCAGGGTGAGGAAATTCCTAAGTCAAACAACTAGCAGCGGAATAAGTAGTCAGGTATAAACATAACAAAGCAATAGCAGAGTCATCATGATGAAATGAAAAACAAACACAGAGTACAGAAAGCATAAACACGGGATAAGCAGGCTGAATGCAATGTGACTGAAGAAATTGGATTGAGGAAATAGAGAAAGTCTTCAGTCAAAGTCTTCAAACAGTAATGACCAGGTTCATCAAGACATGGATGAGCAAATGGAAGGGTTGAGGAAATAGAATCATTAGGCTTGGTGAAGATAATGATTTGGTAGACCAGTTCAAACTGCTGTGACAGTTGTACGTCTGGTTGGAGCGGCTAAGTATTTAAAGTCGAGGACACATAGTCCCGGACACATAATCCTCACTGTATTCTCCTTGAGCTAAGATCACACAGACCTCGCCCAACACTCGTGGTAAGTCTTCACAGGTGACTTCCAAACCTTCACAGATTTGGTCACTCCGTGACCCACAATTCCTCGTGGATGCTCAGACCATGACACCTAACGGCCTGGAGGATACACAGTCCTCAAAGGTAACAAGCATTGGTTCCACACTGGTACAATCTCTTCAGTGATGCTCAATCACTTTGGGTTTGTAGGTGTTTGGGTTCTCCTCACTTGATGATTTTCGCTCAAAGTCCTCGGAGGATAGGATTGATAGAGGCAAAGGTGTCCTGATGTTTTGATGAGAAGGTGGCTATCATTTTTAGTGGGAGTCGACCTTGACGATACGACTACGAACATGCAATACGTCACGCCTTAGCAATCCCTAAACCAACTTCCGAGGGGTTATTGACCATGTCGGAGCACGATCAACCTGAGCACGAGGGTCTGTTTTCCTGCGAGCAAATGAAGAACAAGCAAGAAACTAAGACTCCAATGTGGATATTGTGAATATAAGAGGAAAGCTTTATTAATGAAGGTGGGGTTCTTTGACGCCTTTGTCTAGTCGTTGAACACAAACGAAGTACGCGAAGCTGCAGCTATGGCGAACTTTTAATCTAAACAAAACCCAAAGTCTAAATGACGCCCTAAGGGCTATATATATGTAGGAAGAGGGGGGAAATTCATGGCCCTTGGGGAAGGGAACCGAAACCAACCCTATCTCTTGTTTCCCCACACATATGGACTCTAAAAACAGCCTATACTCAAGTATTTCGAAATTACATCGGCCTGGCCCAATACTAAGGTGACGCAGCACGTAGAATAGCCTCTGGACGAAAGTTATGAAGTAGCATCTTGTATATCTCATCCAAGGCTTCATGCACTCATTATGGTGGCTTCAACATCCTGAAATCATCATTTGTAACTCCGTTCTTGTTCCCCTTGCGCATGCCATCATCTCTGTGCTTTTTCTTGCTCCAATGTTCATCCTTATCCAAGCTAGGCTCTTCATTTGTAAGCAAAACAAATGTATCCAATTTAGGCAGCATCATATTCTTATGAACATTAGAATCATTACCAAGAAACGAAAGTACCTGGTAATTTAATTGGCGTGCGCGAGCTCTAGTAATTGGTCCAGTATGTATAGCAGCAGGGGTTGTGGGTGTAACAATGGTATTGATGTCCTCATCATCCTCCCCTTCTTAAAATGAAGTCGTCCTCTATGGAAGCTCATCTTCCTCTCCCAATAAGGCTTCAAATCTGCAATGTTAAAAGTGGGACTAACCCCAAAATCTGCTGACAGCTCAAGTTTATATGCATTATCATTTATTTTCTCTAACACCTTGAAAGGACCATCAGCACGTGGCATTAGCTTAGATTTGCGCAAATTAGGAAATCTATCCTTACGCAAATGTAACCAAACAAGATCTCTAGGTGCAAACGCAACATGTTTTCTACCCTTATCTCCAACAAGTTTATATTTAGCATTCATACGCTCTATGTTTTCACGATCTGAAACAATAGTATTTGGCACACCATGCAAGCGAATAACTTCATGAAAGAACAAATCAGCAACATTAACAACATCATCGCTTTTATGACATGGTATAAAGTGTGCCATTTTCGAGAATCTATCCACGACAACAAATATGCTATCCCTCCCCTTCTTTGTTTGAGGTAAACCTAAAACAAAGTCCATAGATATATCCTCCCAAGGAACACTACGTACAGACAAAGGCATATATAAACCATGAGGATTGAGTCGTGACTTAGCTTTTTGACATGTAGTGCAGCGAGCAACAAAACGCTCAACATCCCGTATCATCTTTGGCTGAAAGAAATGTGTAGCAAGTTTATCCCCCATCTTCTTCATGCCAAAGTGTCCCATTAATCCTCTCCCATGCGGCTCCTGCAACAACAAAAGACGAACAACTCTTTTGCCCTAAGAAGTTTGATATGTTTGAATTTGTTCCGTCTGTGGGTAATTCTGGGGGCTTAATTACTACCTGGATGAGTTTCGTTTTCACTGGTGTATCTGTTTTGTCTGAATCTTTCGCTCTTGGCGTTAGGTTTACTTCGACCCAGTCCAATGATTCGTGGACTCTTGTTAACGTATATGGTCCATGCGCCGACCCCAACAGAGCTCTGTTTACTGCCTGGCTCTTTGATCTCCAAATTCCAAATGGGGAAGATTGGCTAATACTAGTTGACTTCAACTATATCAGAGCGCCTGATAAACGTAACCGTGGGGGTGGTAATGCTAATGACATGCTAATCTTCAATGAATTCATACGTAGACACTCGTTGGTAGAAATACCAATCAAAGGGCGTGCGTTCACGTGGAGCAATATGCCAACTAATCCCCTCCTCGAGCAGTTAGACTGGCACTTTACCTCTGTTGATTGGGCGGCTAAGTACCCGAATACGTTAGTCATGCCTCTGGGGAGGCCCACGTCTGATCATGTGCCCCGTTATGTCAGTATCCAGACCAAAATACCAAAGACCAAATTGTTTTGCTTTGAGGACTACTGGATCAAGCAACCAGGTTTCTTTGATGTTGTGCAGCGATCATGGAACAAACGATGTTATGCCCCGAATGCAGCTGGGGTCTTGTGCAAAAAGCTCAAAACCCTGAGGTATGATCTGAAACAGTGGAGCAAGAGAATATCCAAGTTATCTGTGCTGATTGATAACTGCAATAAAACTCTCTTGGAGCTTGATGGTCTTGAGGAGCATAGGAGATTATCGGTGCCAGAAGCAAACTTCAGAAACATCTTGAAGAGGAACCTTTTCCATTTGCTTGAATGCAAAAAAGCGTACTAGAAGAAACGTTGCACTGTTAGGCAATTCAAATTTGGTGATGGCAACACCAAGTTCTTCCATAGAGTCGCTACTGAACGTTTCCGCAGGAACAACATTGCCTCGCTACGGTTGGCTGATAGTTCGGTCGTCTATGACCATGGGGCCAAGGAGGCAGTGCTGTTACAAACCTACAAAGAAAGGTTGGGCTGCTCTACCCCTACCAACAAGAAATTTGATCTTGACCGCATCATCAAAAAAATAGATGGGTTGCAGTCCTTGTCCGAGCCCTTCACACGGGAGGAGATTGACCAGGTGGTTAAGGAGATGCCATCGGATAGGGCCCCTGGACCCGATGGATTTAGTGGGAGCTTCATCAAATCCTGCTGGCACATAGTCAAGGAGGAGTTCTATCGTCTCTGTTTTGATTTTTATGCAGGTACGTTGGACCTTGAAAGTTTAAACACTGGCTTCATCACCCTCATCCCCAAGAATCAATCGCCGGAGACAACGGATGAATATCGCCCCATAACGCTTCTCAACTGCTGCCTCAAATTGCTGACGAAACTGCTGGCTAATCGCTTACAGAAACTTGTCCTTAAAATTATACATCGTAACCAATACGGATTCTTGAAGGGTAGATCGATCCAGGATTGTGTGGCGTGGGCGTATGAATTCATTCACCAGTTTCAAAACTTGGGGAGGGAGATTGCCATCCTTAAGCTAGATTTCGCAAAGGCCTTCGACATGATAGAGCACGCCCCAATGCTGCAGATCATGAAATGCATGGGTTTTGACAGTCGTTGGCTGGGGTGGATTCACTGCTTGTTCTCGACGGCGAAGTCCTCGATACTACTAAACGGAACCCCGGGTAGGCAATTCTTCTATAAGAGAGGGGTGAAAAGGGGGATCCGCTGTCCCCCCTCATTTTGGTCTTGGCGGCTGACCTTCTTCAAGCAGCCATCAATGACGCTTATAGGAGGGGAGAGCTCGAGCTGCCCATGCCCACCGTGGAGAGGGACTACCCAGTGATTCAATACGCGGATGATACGATCTTGGTATTGCCTGCTGACCAATCGCAAGCGGAGACAATCAAACACATTCTTCAGGACTATGCATCCTCCATAGGTTTGCGCATCAACTTTCATAAATCGACTCTGATGACTGTCAACACAGCGGTCGACGTGACGGAGCGGCTAGCTGGGGTTTTTGGGTGCAAGGTTGGAGAGATGCCGTTCACGTACCTTGGCATGCCGATGGGCACGGCTAAACCCATGGTCTCTGACCTGATGCCGTTAGTGTCTTCAGTCGAGCGTAGGCTGTCCACGGCTGCGTCGCTGCTGGACCTTGGGTCAAAGCTTACCTTAGTCAACTCGGTGGTCACATCCCTCGCGATCTATGCTATGTGCTCGATCAGGCTGCCGCCGAAGATCCTAGAACACCTTGACAAACTAAGGAGATACTGTCTATGGGCGAAGGAAACAGATGATGGCCACAAAACTATGTCCATGGCGGCTTGGACCCTTGTCTGTCACCCCAAAGAGAAAGGTGGGTTGGGGATAATCAATCTTCAAGTCTAGAACCAAGCCCTGCTGCTCAAGCAACTGCACAAGTTTTACAATCGATGTGATGTGCCGTGGGTTAACCTAATTTGGTCTAAATACTATGAGGGTTTGGTGCCCCATGCAGCTGATCACTGCGGGTCTTTTTGGTGGCGCGATGTCATGCAGCTAGCTCCAACCTACAGAGGGGTTATGTCGGTTGAGGTTCAGGATGGGAGCACAGTGCTTTTTTGGAAGGATCTGTGGCACAACTGCCTCCTCAGTGATAGCCACCCCAGGCTGTTCTCCTTTGCAACTGACAAAGATGTCTCGGTGTAGGCGCTACTGACAGCACCTACTCTTTGGTGAAATTTTCAACTGCCGCTATCGACGCAAGCCAGGGAAGAGCTACAAGACCTTCAATGCAGTTTGGCCTCCACAGAGCTCGCTGATGCCCGGGACGTCTGGAGATGCACCTGGGGGGCGCGGGGTTCAGTACCAAGAAGTACTACGACCATTGCTTTCGTGAGGTGGTGGCAGACGATGCTTTCAAATGGATCTGGAATTCAAAATGCACTAATAAATGGAGGGTTTTTGCATGGCTCCTCCTAGCGGACAGACTGAATACCAGAAACATGCTAAAGAGGAGAGGCATGAAACTGCGTGATGACATCTACGCTTGCCTCCTCTGTGATAACCCGCCAGAAGAAACGGTTGAGCATCTTTTCTTTCATTGTCCGTTCAGTAGGGCTTGCTAGATGCAACTGGGGATCGAATGGATGAGCGGCGGTAACAGGCTCCAACTTGTGCATGAGGCAAGAGCCAGGTGGGCGAACCCTATGTTTATGGACATATTTATCATTTCGACCTGGAGCATTTGGAAGGAACGCAACAACATACACTTCAGGGGGGTGCTACCTACGTTCGAGGGGTGGCTCCTCAGATTCAAGACTGACTTCCATATGATGAGATATAGGGTCAGGGAGGCTCTAGTGCCATTCGTGGACAGCTTTGTCACTTCCATCTAGCTTTGCCAAACAGAGCACTACTTTGTATTGTATCTTGTTCCTCTACTCTTCTTCCTCTCTAGTGGTGAGGGATTAACATACCTATCCTAATGTAACACCACTGAGTTGTGCATGTACATTTGTGTTGAGTTAATTTGAAGTCGGTGAGGGGCTGCCCTCACTGTCCTAAGCTTTCAAAAAAACAAAAAACAAACAAAAGACGAACAGAGCTAGCTGGAATGCATAGCTTGTTAGCACGAAACACAAATCCATTGTTAACGATGAACTTGTTCCATGTTCTCCCTTCTTTACAATTCTGCAATACATCTTTAAAATCAGCATCATGAACATGTTGATCTTTGATGGTCTCCAGACCAAATATCTTGAAGTCAAGTTGTGAAAGCATAGTATAGCGACAAGACAAAGCATCAGCAATAACATTTTCTTTACCCTTCTTGTGTTTAATAACATGCGGGAAAGTCTCAATGAATTCAACCCATTTAGCATGTCTATGATTCAGTTTGGCTTGACTTTTAAAATGTTTCAAAGATTCATGATCAGAATGTATAACAAATTCTTTGGGCCATAAATAATGTTGCCATGTTTCTAAAGTCCGAACAAGAGCATATAATTCTTTATCATAAGTAGAATAATTCAGACTAGGCCCACTCTATTTTTCAGAAAAGTATGCAACAGTTTTTCCATCTTGTAATAACACACCTCCTAATCCAATTCCACTAGCATCACATTCAAGCTCAAAAGTCTTATTAAAATCAGGAAGTTGGAGTAAAGGAGCATGTGTCAACTTATCTTTCAATACCGTGAAGGCTTCTTCCTGTGCGGTACCCCAAACAAAAGGCACATCTTTCTTTGTAAGCTCATTAAGAGGTGCAGCAATGGTGCTGAAATCTCTCACAAAACGCCTATAGAATCCAGCGAGGCCAAGAAAACTCCTGACTTGTGTGACCGTTTTGGGCTGCGGCCAACTCTCAATAGCTTCAATCTTGGCTTTATCAACTTCAATTCCCTGTGGAGTAACAACATAGCCAAGAAAAGATACTTAGTCGGTGCAAAAGGAGCACTTCCCAAGGTTACCAAACAAACATGCATCACGTAGAGCAATAAAAACAACACCTAAATGTTCCAAATGTTCCTCCAAAGATCTGCTATAAATCAGTATATCATCAAAATAGACTACCACAAATCGTTCAATGAAAGAACGTAAAACTTCATTCATTAATCTCATGAAAGTACTAGGTGCATTAGTTAACCCAAAAGGCATGACTAACCACTCATATAATCCAAACTCAGTTTTAAATGTTGTTTTCCATTCATCCCCCAATTTCATACGAATTTGATGGTATCCGCTACGCAAATCAACTTTGGACAATATTGTAGATCCACTCAATTCATCAAGCATATCATCTAGCCTGGGAATAGGATGACGACAACGAATAGTAATATTATTAATGCCTCTACAATAAATACACATACATGATGTACCATCCGTTTTAGGCACTAGAATAATAGGAACAACACAAGGACTAAGGGATTCGTGTATATAACCTTTGTTGAGAAGCTCGTGTACTTGATTCATAATCTCCTTCGTCTCCTCTGGATTGGTACGGTATGGCGCACGATTTGGCAGTGAAGCACCAGGAATTAAGTCAATCTGATGATCAATCCCTCGAATAGGCGGTAATCCTGGTGGCACATCTTTTCGAAAGACGTCAGCGAACTCCTGCAAAATGTTAGTGACATCAGGAGACAAAGAGGAAGGCACGTCCTCGAATGAAAATAATGCCTCCTTACTAAAGCATAGCAAACAGATTTTTTGAAATCTAGCTCATCAATATAAGATTTGGTGGCAAATAAACATGCACTTTTCAATTCAATTTCAGAAGCAACACCAGATGGTTTATTATTAGGCTTCATTTTTTGCTCAAATTCTTTTGCCACAATCTGATTTTCACTCTTATTCTTCTCCTGTTTTGCTTTATTAGCTCTATTAATATCATCTTTCAAAATGGAATCAAGAGTCATAGGAATCAAAGTAATATTTTTATCCTTATGAACAAGAGTATACTGATTGTTTCTACCATGGTGTATAGAATTTTTATCAAATTGCCATGGCCGACTAAGTAATAAGGAACATTCTTGAATAGGTACCACATCACAATCAACATAATCAGCATATGTAGAGATACTAACATGCACACGAATAGTACATGTTACCTTAACCTTGCTGCTGTTGTTGAACCATTGGATGTAGTAAGGATGTAGATGTGGTCTTGTGGTGAGAGATAGCTTCTGCACCATCTCCATGCTAGCCAAGTTGTTGCACCTCCCTCCGTCTATGATGACGCGCACACAACGTTCCTTCACAAGTCCCTTTGTATGGAATAAATTATGCCCCTGATTTTGCTCAGCTTGTGTGACCTGCACACTCAAAACACGTTGAGAAACTAAACATTTATACCTGTGAGCGACTTCGGGAGTCATGTATTGCGTCTCATGATCAGAATCATCTCCATCATGTTCTTCATGTGTAATAAGAGCCAAAGTCTCCTCATCATAGTCACTGGCGGACTCATACGCACCATCGTCAGTAGCAATCATCACATGCTGAGATTTTCATTCTCGCGCATAATGTCCTCTTCCCTTACAACGACGACAAATAATATCACTTGTGTGCCTATTGATGCCATGGAAGAAGAAGAGCTCTGTGCAGGCCCGCCAGGTGTGCTCTTAGTAGATAGTGGTGGTTGTGCCTGCTTTCTTGTATCACGGTTGGAGGTGGCACCTGATGGAGGTGCTGGTGCAGTGGAAGTAGAAGATGCACGTGCTCTCCATGATGAAGGTCGACCTGCAGAAAAGTTAGTTCGCGCCAATGTCTGTCGATCCTGCACTTCACGTTCAGCTTTACAAGCAAGATGGAATAAACGAGTGATATTAGTATACTCCTTATACTCTAGAATGGTCTGAATCTCTCTATTTAATCCACCCATAAAACATGCAAGCATAGCTTCATTCTCCTCAATAATACCACATCTAATCATGCCCGTTTGTAATTCCTGATAATATTCTTCTACAGAATTTTTTCCTTGTCTTAAATGCTGCAATTTTTTAAGCAATTCACGTTGATAATATGGTGGAACCCAACGAGTACGCATAGTAGTTTTCAAAGCAGCCCAAGTAGCTGGAATAGGATATAATCTACAATGTTCAGACCACCAAACACATGCAAAACTAGTGAAAGCACAAACAGTAGTAGGAACACATCTCTCCTCAGGATATTGTAAACATGTAAAATGTTGTTCAGTTTCTAACTCCCAAGTAAGATATATATCAGGAACATATCTACCCTCAAATGGTGGAATATTCAATTTTAGTTTAGGAAAATGGTCATGATCTCGTACCTCAGGTGGTGGTGCAGCCCTACCGTTACGATGATATGCATGAGAACGACCTGGTGGCAGTGGTGTTGGTGGTTGCAAGTACTTCTGATTTTGATCAACCTCATCCTCGTACTAGTCCTCCACCTCTGCAGTAGCAACAGGAGCAACAGAAGCATCAACAATAGGTACAGCGGTACCAGAATTTTGACCAGGCTCAACGGGAACGCGCACTGCTCGTCCCACTTGATTTGGAAGGCGATGTTGTTGTTGTTGTTGCTGTAGAGGTGCGACAGGTGCAGCGGGCGATGGTTGTGGAAGACACGCAAGCAATAAATTAAACTTGTTATCGAGCTTTGTTTAGAACGCTCTCTCAATGCCGTCTATCTTCTCCATGGCCTCTTCAAATCTGTTTAGCACACCTTCCACCTATCCACTCATCATTTGTTGAAACTTATCATGAAGCTCCTTGTTCGTCAAGTTCTCCCAGTCAAACTCATCAGCTTGTCATCCTTCCATGGTTAGCAGAAATAAAAACACATAAGAATATGATCCTACAGACTACTAACAAGTGGTGGTGGTGGGTGTCACAAATCCGTCAAGCAAATCTCAAATTCTTACTAGTTCTTACCCAGCAGCAGGCAGTGATCGGTAATCGTTGTAGTCAAAACTCTCAAAGCTTGGATAGAGTGATTACGGGGGAGAGTCGAACGCCCGACGTAGATGTATGTGGAGCTGGGAAGGCTTTTAATATGGTAGCAAAAAGTGTCAGCAATAATCAATTCAGAGATGCAAAGTCAAATAAACGCTCAACGAAGGTACTGTGCCGGTCCTAGGCTAGACCGTGTTAGAGACGCGAAACACTAACAAAATCACAGCGCTGCACGTAAACATGGGAGGAGCACGCTCTGAATTTTTTTTCTTTTTTCTTTCACTTTTTTTGCACTTTTTTTCTCTTTTTTTTGCTCTGCAACAATTTTTTTCGAAAAAGCCTACAAATTTTCTAAAAACAGCCTAGCCAGAATTTTCCATACTTAGTTTTTTTAAACTGGAACTATTTTTTACTGCAGGTGGCACGGAAGTTGGGGAGTCCGACTTGGTCGCGACTCGGAGTATGCCGCGATCCGGAAATCAAGAAGAAAGGAACAAATACTGGACTCGGACTGGTGGCGGAGATGAATCTGGTGGAACTCGGACTGGTGGCGGAGATGAAACTGGTGGAACTCGGACTGGTGGCGGATATATGTTGCAGGTGGACTAGGATTGGCGTGATGGCGGCAGATATGTGGTGGCATATATGGACTCGGATTGGCAGTGAATATGTGGTGGTGGTATATGGCAGCGGCAATGAAGTTGGTGCGGTGGTGGTATATGGCAGCAACAATGATGATGATGCAGTGGTGATATATGGCAGTGGCGACATGACAACCTGTGAACAGGACTCGAAACTCTAAAGGACTAGATGCTAAGGCCAGCAACTTGACATGACGATGCAACCGCAAATTCAACAAAGAAAATACAGAAGATTATGCAAAGGCTCAGATTGGTTCGGATAGGATGAACTAAGCCTATTTTTTTGGCTTTTTCTTGGACTATAGGTATGAAGAAACATACTTGATCTAAACTACGAAAAACTTTAAAATCTCACCGAGCAACCTGAAAATCTGATACAACTTGATAGAGGCAAAGTTGTCCCGATGTTTTGATGAGAAGGTGGTTATCATTTTCTGTGGGAGTCGACCTTGACGATCCAACTACGAACGTACGAGATGTCGCGCCTTAGCAATCGTTAAACCAACTTCTGAGGGGTTATTGACCACTCCAGAGCACGATCAACCTGACCACGAGGGTCTGTTTTTCTGCGAGGAAACGAATAATAAGCAAGAAACTGAGATTGCAATCTGGATATTGCGAATATAAGAGGAAAGCTTTATTAATGAAGGTGGGGTTCTGTGACGCCTTTGTCTGGTCGTTGAACACAAACGAAGTACGCGAAGTTGCAGCTATGGCGAACTTTTAATCTAAACAAACCCAAAGTCTAAATGACGCCCTAAGGGCTGTATATATGGAGGAAGAGAGGGGAAATTCGTGGCCCTTGGGGAAGGGGTCCGAAACCAACCCTATCTCTTGTTTCCCCACACATACGGACTCTAAAAACAGCCTATACTCAAGTATTTCGAAATTACATGGGCCTGGCCCAATAATAAGGTGACGCAACACCTAGAATAGCCTCTGAACGAAAGTTATGAAGAAGCATCTTGTATATTTCGTCCAAGGCTTCATGCACTCATTATGGTGGCTTCAACGTCCTGAAATCAACACTTGTAACTATGTTCTTGTTCCCCTTGCGCATGCCATCATCTCCATGCTTTTTCTTACTCCTATGTTCATCCTTCTCTAAGCTAGGCGCTTCATTTGTAAGCAAAACTAATGTATCCAATTTAGGCAACATCATATTCTCATGAACATTAGAATCATTACCAAGAAACAAAAGTACATGGTAATTTAATTAGCGTGCGCGAGCTCTAGTAATTGGTCCAGTCTGTACAGCAGCAGGGGTTGTGGGTGTAACAATGGTATTGATGTCCTCATCAGGGATGCTCTCAGTTGACAAGTGTCAATTTCTCTCGGAGCAACCAACCAGCTAGTGGTTGTAGGGGGCGGCTATTTATAGCCTAGGGAGCAGCCAGACATGATAAGACATAAATGCCCTTCAATGATATGACCATTAGGTGGTAGGATATTTTTGACAGCTGGCGCGTAGCACAGCAACGGTCGGATTTGAGGTTCGAATTCCTCAGGGATATCATGTTCCTCACTGTGTAGGCAATCCGCACTAGCAAATTCCTAACTCCTCAGTCAGAACAAATTCCAGAGAGATCAGAAGATATTCGCCTCTGTCACTGAAGAAATTAACTGAACTGATATGAGATTTCCAATGGCTTCACTCGAAAGGATTGGGTAGGTGTAGGATTTTGAGATGAGCATCACTTGGAAATCAGTTTCCTTAGTATTACCTCGACCCCCTTTAACAGTACGGTATGACTCAAAAAAGAGAAAATGAAACTACGAAAACAAAAGTCTTCACGCTTCATAATCCTCGCATGAACATCCAAGTCTTCAAGGTCACACCAATTTCTTCACTTTCAAAGTCTTCAGGAGAACCAGAGTCTTCACCTGAAGACATTCATTGTAAATATCAAACTCCTCATCGACTTATAGAGCTTGTGTACACTCACAAACATATTAGTCCCTTAACCTATAAGTCTTCAATACACCAAAATCACTATGGGGCACTAGTTGCACTTACAAGGACTAATCGGTGAATCGGACTTTTAACTGAATATATCTGTAACCCATTTATTGTTAGGTTTACTAGGCCATATGTAATATATCTGAGGCTACATAGCAACATGCTCTGTACTTAGTGTCTAAATATGCAATCCTAGGCTACAGAGCAACAAGGAAGAGTGTTACCTTAATGTTCTGATGATGTCTAGATATACGTAGAAGCGCAGCAGCAACAACAACAACAACACAGCCCCGTTTAGATACTCAACTTAGCTAGAGGTTAGAGTTAGTTTCTAGCTATTGACTAACCCTGAACTAACTCCATCCAAAGAGGTGTTTGGATGACAGGGTTAGATTGACAATAAATGCAGTAGGAGAACTAGCTCCAATTAGCACCTCTTGGGTTGGATTGTTTTTTTGGGTGGGTTAGATGCAACTAGCTCAAACTAGCCCTCATGTTTGGATATACTTTAGGGCTAGTTGAGCCCGAACTAGCTCAAACTAACTGTAACCCATGGATACATCATGTAACATCCCAAATTTTCAATTTCGAATGTTATACATAGGTCATCATATGCATATCATATTTTAATTGCATTTTGGTTGATCCTAGAAATTCTAAGCAACTCAAGGACCCACGAAGAGAGTTGGGGGTTTGGATTATTTTCATATTTGAATTTTTCTCAAATTTGAAAAGACGATCATTTTGGTTTTATTGTTTTTCTCTCTGAAATATTTCCAATATTAAAATAAAAGAGAGGGGTTAAATGACTTCTCCAAAATAATAGAAATATTGGAGAAAAAAATGTTAAAATCAAATAAATTTTTTATTTGGATTTTTATTGCTATTTTATTTGAATTAGGAAAAAATGTGTTTTTCAAAATTGCATTAGTAGCCCAAATAAATGTTCACTTTGTCCGCAATATTATTAGAGGACCATGAAAATTTATTTCAGGATTTTTGGACTCCGTTTTAAAAACACATTTCCTTCAGCATTTCTTTCAATTGTTTTTCTGCGTCTGTTTTAAAAAAAACGCGCAACCGACCTATCGGGCCGTGCCCGAGCCGGACTCCCCCGGCCGGCCCTTTAATGGGTGAGGCCCGACTGCCCCGCAGCCCCGCCACCAGCCCCGCCCGAACCATAGTGCCGCCCCGCCTCGGACCCCATGCCGTGCCGCCGCCGCAGCGTCGCGACGGCGCCGCCCCGCGTCGCCGCCTCCCCATCCCACGCCGTCGACCACCCCGCCCACCGCCGTCGCCGCCGCCGTCGCCGCCGCCGACATCGTCGGAGGTAGCCGCCGCCGCCGTCTTCATTTTTTCGGTTAAGTAAAAATCGTCATTTTTTTAGAAAACCCTAGATCTGTTTTTTTAGATAGATCGGTTCGGTTTTTCTTTGGTTTAGTTGTTTAGCGGACGTTCATCCGTTTGTTTGTTTTAGTGAATGTCGTTCACCGATTAGGTTCTGTTAACGAACGTTCGTTCGTTAGTCTTTTCGTCTCGTTTATTTTCCAGGGTCTTATCTGCAATTATTTTTATCGTGATTTCTGCCCTGATCTTCGATCTACTATAACTTTTTAAACGTTAGTCCAAATTAGATGAAACCAGCGCCCAAATCTTCTTCTCGAAGCCCTATTTCTGTTTAACCAACTTGAACACAATTTTGGTACTGTAAAATTTGACCTTAGTCCAGATTAGTAAACGAATCTTGTTCCGTCCGTATCTCGAGTTTGGTTGCTCCGTATGAGTTGATTCTTTTTGCAATCGAAGCTCTTAAGTTGAACTTTCTGTTTGGATCTTTTTATTTGAGTTTTACCCGTGCATCTATGCTTGAGTGCGTATGTATTCTATTGTTTCTTTGCGATAGAATTCCCGGAGTGCAAAGCGTGCTACTACGAGTCTCTAGGTTTTGCAGATCGTCAGCAAGGCAAGTAACACTTTGACCATATCCCTTTATTACCCAGTTTTTATGCATTAGTTCCTATCCTCAAACATTGCATGGTTAGGATCTGATTAACATGTGGGTTTGGAAAGTAGATGATGAGGTAGAACCTATTGTCCTTTTATTATCAAACCTTTGGGAGTTACTTCTATGTTATGCTCAGGATTGCTATGCTATGCTCGTAGACGTGGATTGGGTGAGTATATCCATGATAGATGTGAGAGTTGTTAATTATGGTTAACTTAAGGTGGCTACTTAAATACACATCTGGGTGGATTGGTTGCGGGCACCTGGAGAATCCAGTGTTGTCCTAGGATATCCCGGAGTACTCGTGTGATCATCCTACGGTTCGCCACCCAGGCTCAAAGGGATCATAAGATTATTCATGCTAGAAACTTCCATGTGCAGCCACAAGCTAATATGGGCTCTAGCATAGTTGAGTAGGTTGCATGACCTCTTTCAGTGGTGGGCTAGCAGATGTAGGGGAAAGTAGGTGTAACTGTCCATCCAGAGTAAAGAGTTAATGTTTCTGAAAGGCTATGTCTCGGTCATCCGTTTCTCAAACACCATGTAGTGCGTGAAATCTAACGGAGGAGATCGAGTCTTGTGAGGAAAGTGCACAAACTTCTGCAGAGTGTACAAACTAATCATGGTTAGTCGTGTCCTCGGTTATGGACATCTTGAGTATCTGGTTCTTGGATTATCATGTTGATCTCATCACTCTAAATTAATTTTGTTGGGATAATTGATATTGTTTAATTGGGATTGAGTTGGAGGAACCTTCTCAATGTTTAACAACCACCATGATAGCTAAATAAAATTTTATTCCTTTGTTGTAGGGGAAAATTGGCTTTATGCAAAACTTTAACCATAGAGCTTTCCACCAGCCACATATGCATGTAGTGATAGCATTTATTTTGTTCATTACTCTTTTGTGTTACATTGCCAGCATATTCCATGTGATGACCCGTTTCGGGCTGCAACATATCATGTTGCAGACTTTTCAGATGACGAGTAAGGTGCCATAGGTCGTTGTCGTTCACTCAGCTATGCCGTTGGAGTTTATGGACTCACTTTATCTTCCAAGCCTTCCGCTATTATCTTATTCAGATGTCCTTAAGCCATATTATTGTAATAAGTTCTCTTTTGAGACATTTCAATGTAATAAATGTGTGATTGAGACTCTGTTATAAATCCTCGAGTACTGTGCGTGTTAGAATAACCGATCCAGGGATGACACTGATGCACAGAGACTAGACTGTTTGAGGTCTAGTCTCTACACAACAGCAGTTAATCAACCAATAATTTGTAAGAATGCAATAAACTCCTTCCGGCCCATAATATAAAATGTTAATTCATCTAATATGTGAGTATATTGGATGTTATAAGATATTATAAAAGAGTGTTGTACTACATCATTTTGCAATTGTTGTTTAGCTTCTAATATTAACTTGGTGCTTTTAGGTACATATGTCATTGGTAAAGATCCGCGCTTCAACCCTTTCTACATATGGGGCAATGAGATATCGATGAACCAACATCAAGTGAGGAAGCTGATAAAGATTGTTAGTAAACTGGGTCAAAAGATGGCAATTAAACTTTTTGTTTATACTTTATCCAAGAAGCAGCAAACTGCAGGATGGTATGTAAGAACTCTGCAGCCTTCTTTTTACTACCCATAATGAGTTGTGTTAGATGACAATGTCTGGATCTTTTTCCTTTGTAGTGCTTCCCAAAGCAGTTTACTCAAGATAACCTCTCAAACTACATGATTGGTGGGCATGTGATGAGGAGATCAATACCATTGTTACACCCACAGCCACTGCTGTTATACATACAGGACCAATTACTAGACCTCACGCACGCAATTAAATTACCAGGTACTTTCGTTTCTTGGTAATGATTCTAATGTTCATGAGAATATGATGCTGCCTAAATTGGGTACATTTGTTTTGCTTACAAATGAAGGGCTTAGCTTGGAGAAGGATAAACATTGGAGCAAGAACAAGCATGGAGATGATGGCATGCGCAAGGGGAACAAGAACGGAGTTACAAGTGATGATTTCAGGACTTTGAAGCCACCATAATGAGTGCATGAAGCCTTGGACGAAATATACAAGATGCCACTTCATAAATTTTGTCCAGAGGCTATTTTAGGTGTCGCATCACCTTTTTATTGGGCCAGGCCCATGTAATTTCGAAATACATAAGTATAGGCTACTTTTTATAGTCCGTATGTGTGGGGAAACAAGATATAGGGTTGGTTTCGGACCCCTCCACCAAGGGCCATGAATTTCCCCCCTCTTCCTCCATATATACAGCCCTTAGGGCACCATTTAGACTTTGGGTTTTGTTTAGATTAAAAGTTCGCCATAACTGCAACTTTGCGTACTTCGTTTGTGTTCAACGACCAGACCAAGATGTCACATAACCCCATCTTGATCAGTAAAGCTTTCATCTTGTATTCGCAATATCCATATTGCAATCTCAGTTTCTTGCTTGTCCTTCATTTGCTCGCAGGAAATAGACCCTCGTGGTCAGGTTGATCGTGCTCCGGCGTGGTCAATAACCTCTCAGAGTTGGTTTAGCGATTGCTAAGGCGCAACGTCCTCGCACGTACGTAGTGAGATCGTCAAAGTCTACTCCTCCAAAACGATAATCACCATCTCATCGAAAGACGGGACATCTTTGCCTCTATGAAGTGGTATCAGATTTTCAGGTTGCTCAGTGAGATTTTACAGTATTTCGTAGTTTAGATCGAGTCTGTTCTTCATACCTACAGTCCACGAAAAATCCAAAAAAAATTAGGGTTAGTTCATCATATCCGAACCAATCTGAGCCTTTGCATAATCTTTTTAGTGTTTTGCATTGTTGAATTTGCAGTTGCATCATTGTGTCTAGTTGCTGGTCTTAGTGTCTAGTCCTTTAGAGTTTCGAGTTCTGTTAGTTGTCACACCACCGCCGCATCACCGTCATCACCACTGCCATATACCACCATTATCGTCACCGCTGCCATATACCACCATCATCGTCACCGCTGCCATATACCACCATCGTCATCACCGCTGCCATATACCACCATCGTCATCACCGCTGCCATATACCACCATCGTCACCACCGCTGCCATATACCACATATTCACTGCCATCACGATAATCCGAGTCCACCTCCATCAGCGATTCACCGCCAGTCCGTGTTCCACCGCCCTACATATCTCCGCCACAAGTTCGAGTTTCCACTAGATTCATCTCCGCCACCAGTCCTAGTCCAACTCCAGTATTTGTTCCTTTGTTTTTGATTTCCAGTTCACACGATACTACGAGTCATGACCAAGTCGGACTCCCCTACTTCTGTGCCACCCGCAGTAGAAAAATAGTTCGAGCTTCAAAAAAAACTCAGTTTGGAAAATTCTGGCTAGGCAGTTTTTAGACCATTTGTAGACTTTTTCGAAACAAAATTGTTGCGGAGCAAAAAAAAGGAAGAAAAAAGTGCAAAAAAGAAAAGAAAAGAGAATAAAAATTCCGAGTGTGCTCCTCCCTTGATTACGTGCCGCACCATGATTTTGTTAGTGTTCTAGGCTCGCGTCTCTAGCAGGGTCTAGCCTAGGACCAGCACAGTATCGTCGTTGAGCGTTTATTCAACTTTGCATCTCTCAATTGATTATGCTGACCCTTTTTGCCGCCATATTATAGGCCTTCCCAGCTCCACATACATCTACGTCGTGCGTTTGCCTCTCCCTGGTAATCGCTCTATCCAAGCTTTGAGAGTTTTGACTACAATGGTTGCCGATCACCACCTGCTACTTGGTAAGAACTGGTAAGAATTTGAGATTCGCTTGAAGGATTTGTGACATACCACCACCACTGCTTCCTAGTAGTCTGTAGGATCATATTCTATTGTGTTTCTATTGCTACTAACAATGGCAGGATCACAAGTCGATGAGACTGATTGGGAGAACATGACGAACAAACAGCTACATGATAAATTTCAGCAAATGATGAGTGGGCAGGTGCAAGATGTGCTAAATAGATTTGAAGAGGCCATGGAGAAGATAGATGGCATTGAGAAGACGTTCGAAACAAAGCTCGATAACAAGTTTAATGAATTGCTCGCGCGTCTTCCACAACCACCACCAGCTGCACCTGTCGCACCTCTACAACAACAACACCAACATGAACTACAATGTCGCCTTCCAAATCAATTGGGACGAGCACAACGCATTCCCCTTGAGCTTGGTGAAAATTCTGGTGCCGCTGCACCTACTGTTGATGCTTCTATGGCTCCTGCTACTGCTGTTGCTGGTGCCGAGGAGGATGATGATTATGCGGGCGATTATGATGATGAGGTTGATCAAAATCGGAACTACGTGCAACCACCAGCACCAGGTCGTCCACATGCAAATAATGCAATGGTAGGCCTGCACCACCACCTCAGGTACGAGAACATGACCATGTTCCTAAACTGAAATTGAATATTCCACCATTTGAGGGTAGATATGTTCCTGATATATATATTTTACTTGGGAGTTAGAAACTGAACAACATTTCACATGTTTACAATATCCCGAGGAGAGACGGGTTGCAGCTGCTGTTTGTGCTTTCACTAGTTTTGCATGTGTATGGTGGTCTGAACATTGTAGATTATATCCTATTCCAGCTACTTGGGCTGCTTTGAAAACTGCAATGCATACTCGTTGGGTTCCACCATATTGTCAACGTGAATTTCTTCAAAAATTGCAGCGTTTAAGACAAGGAAAAAATTCCATAGAAGAATATTATAAGGAATTACAAACTGGCATGATTAGATGTGGTATTGTTGAGGAGAATGAAGCTATGCTTGCACGTTTTATGGGTGGGTTAAATAGAGAGATTCAGACCATTCTAGAGTATAAGGAGTATACTAATATCACTCGTTTATTCCATCTTGCTTGTAAAGCTGAACGTGAAGTGCAGGATCCACAAGCATTGGCGCGAACTAACTTTTCTGCAGGTCGACGTTCATCATGGACACCGCGTGCATCTTCTACTTCCACTGCACCAGCACCTCCATCAGGTGCCACCTCCAGCCGTGATACAAGAAAGCAGGCACAACCACCACTATCTGCCAAGAGCGCACCTGCCGGGCCTGCACAGAGCTCTTCTTCTTCCATAGCATCAACAGGGCACACAAGAGATATTATTTGTCGTCGTTGTAAGGGAAGAGGTCATCATGCGAGAGAATGCAAATCTCAGCATGTGATGATTGCTACTGAGGATGGTGGGTATGAGTCCGCTAGTGACTATGATGAGGAGACTTTGGCTCTTATTACACGTGAAGAACTTGGTGGAGATGATTCTGATCATGAGACGCAATACATGGCTCCTGAAGATGCTGACATGTATGAATGTTTAGTTGCTCAACGTGTTTTGAGTGTGCAGGGCACACAATCTGAGCAAAATTAGAGGCATAATTTGTTCCATAGAAAGGGAGCTGTGAAGGAACGTTCTGTGCGCGTCATCATAGACGATGGGAGCTGCAACAACTTGGCTAGCATGGAGATGGTGGAGAAGCTATCCCTCATCACACGACCACATCCACATCCTTACTACATCCAATGGTTCAACAACAGCGGCAAGGTTAAGGTAACACGTACTGTTCGTGTGCATTTTAGAATCTCTACATATGGTGATTATGTTAATTGTGATGTGGTACCTATGCAAGCATGTTCCTTATTACTTGGTCGACCATGGCAATTTGATAAAAATTCTGTACACCATGGTAGAAACAATTAGTATACTCTTGTTCATAAGGATAAAAATATTACTTTGCTTCCTATGGCTCCTGATTCCATTTTGAAAGATGATATTAATAGAGCTCATAAAGCAAAACAGGAGAAGAATATGAGTGAAAATCAAATTGTGGCAAAAGAATTTGAGCAACAAATGAAGCCTAATAATAAACCATCTAGTGTTGCTTCTGAAATTAAATTGAAAAGTGCATGTTTATTTGCCACCAAATATGATATTGATGAGCTAGATTTCAGCAAATCTATTTGCTATGCTTTTTGTGCAAAGAGGCATTGTTTTCATTCGAGGACGTGCCTTCCTCTTTGGGTCCTGCTGTCACTAACATTTTGCAGGAGTTTGCTGACGTCTTTCCACAAGACGTGCCACCGGGATTACCGCCTATTCGAGGGATTGAGCATCAGATTGACTTAATTCCCGGTGCTTCACTGCCAAACCGTGCGCCATACCATACCAATCTAGAGGAGACGAAGGAGATTATGCGTCAAGTACAGGAGCTTCTCGACAAAGGTTATATACGCGGATCCATTAGTCCTTGTGTTGTTCCTATTATTCTAGTGCCGAAAAAAGGATGGTACATCGCGTATATGTGTTGATTGTAGAGGCATTAATAATATTACTGTTCGTTATCGTCATCCTATTCCTAGGCTAGATGATATGCTTGATGAATTGAGTGGCTCTACAATATTCTCCAAAGTTGATTTGCGTAGTGGATACCATCAAATTTGTATAAAATTGGGGGATGAATGGAAAACAGCATTTAAAACTAAGTTTCGATTATATGAGTGGTTAGTCATGCCTTTTGGGTTAACTAATGCACCTAGTACTTTCATGAGATTAGTGAACGAAGTTTTACGTGCTTTCATTGGACGATTTGTGGTAGTCTATTTTGATGATATAGTGATTTATAGCAGATCTTTGGATGAACATTTAGATCATTTATGTGTTGTTTTTCTTGCTCTACGTGATGCACGTTTGTTTGGTAACCTTGGGAAGTGCACCTTTTGCACCGACCGAGTATCTTTTCTTGGCTATGTTGTTACTCCAGAGGGAATTGAAGTTGATAAAGCCAAGATTGAAGCTATTGAGAGTTTGCCGCAGCCCAAAACGGTCACACAAGTGAGAAGTTTTCTTGGACTCGCTAGTTTCTATAGGCGTTTTGTGAGAGATTTTAGTACCATTGCTGCACCTCTCAATGAGCTTACAAAGAAGGATGTGCCTTTTGTTTGGGGTACCGCACATGAAGAAGCCTTCATGGTATTGAAAGATAAGTTGACACGTGCTCCTTTGCTCCAACTTCCTGATTTTAATAAGACTTTTGAGCTTGAATGTGATGCTAGTGGAATTGGATTAGGAGGTGTGTTATTACAAGATGGCAAACCTGTTGCATACTTTTTTGAAAAATTGAGTGGGCCTAGTCTGAATTATTCTACTTATGATAAATAATTATATGCTCTTGTTCGGACTTTAGAAACATGGCAACATTATTTATGGCCCAAAGAATTTCTTATACATTCTGATCATGAATCTTTGAAACATATTGAAAGTCAAGCCAAACTGAATCGTAGACATGCTAAATGCGTTGAATTCATTGAGACTTTCCCTTATGTCATTAAACACAAGAAGGGTAAAGAAAATGTTATTGCTGATGCTTTGTCTCGTCGCTATACTATGCTTTCACAACTTGACTTCAAGATATTTGGTTTGTAGACCATCAAAGATCAATATGTGCATGATGTTGATTTTAAAGATGTATTGCAGAATTGTAAAGAAGGTAGAACATGGAACAAGTTTATATTTAACGATGGGTTTGTATTTCGTGCTAACAAGCTATGCATTCTAGCTAGCTCTGTTTGTCTTTTCTTGTTGCCGGAGACGCATGGAGGAGGATTAATAGGACACTTTGGCGTGAAGAAGACAGAGGATATACTTGCTACACATTTCTTTTGGCGAAAGATGAGACGGGATGTTGAGCATTTTGTTGCTTGCTGCACTACATGTCAAAAAGCCAAGTCACGACTCAATCCTCATGGTTTATATATGCCTTTGCATGTACCTAGTGTTCCTTGGGAGGATATATCTATGGACTTTGTTTTAGGTTTACCTCGAACAAAGAAGGGGAGGGATAGCATATTTGTTGTCTTGGATAGACTCTTGAAAATGGCACACTTTATACCATGTCATAAAAGCGATGATGCTGTTAATGTTGCTGATTTGTTCTTTCATAAAATTATTCGCTTTTGGAGATGTTTATGGGCTAAGTTGGGGACTAAATTGCTTTTTAGTACTACTTGTCACCCCCAAACTGATGGACAAACTGAAGTAGTCAATAGAACATTGTCTACTATGCTTAGGGCCGTTTTGAAGAATAATAAGAGAATGTGGAAGAATGCTTGCCTCATATTGAATTTGCTTATAATCGTTCGTTGCATTCTACTACTAAGATGTGCCCTTTTGAACTTGTGTATGGTTTTCTACCGTGTGCACCTATTGATTTGTTGCCTCTTCCATCTTCGGAGAAGGCTAATTTTGATGCTAAACAACGTGCTGAATTGATCTTAAAAATGCATGAGTTAACTAAGGAAAACATAGAGCATATGAATGCTAAATATAAACTTGTTGGAGATAAGGGTAGAAAACATGTTGTCTTTGCACCTGGAGATCTTGTTTGGTTACATTTGCGTAAGGATAGGTTTCCTAATTGGCGCAAATCAAAGCTAATGCCACGTGTTGATGGTACTTTTAAGGTGTTAGAGAAAATAAATGATAATGCATATAAACTTGAGCTGCCTGCAGATTTTGGGGTTAGTCCCACTTTTAACATTCCAGATTTGAAGCCTTATTTGGGTGAGGAAGATGAGCCTCCGTCGAGGACAATTTTATTTCAAGAAGGGGAGGATGATGAGGACATCAATACCATTGTTACACCCACAACCCCTGCTACTATTCATACTGGACCAATTACTAGAGCTCGCGCACGCCAATTAAATTACCAGGTACTTTTGTTTCTTGGTAATGATTCTAATGTTCATCAGAATATGATGTTGCCTAAATTGGATACATTTGTTTTGCTTACAAATGAAGAGCCTAGCTTCGAGAAGGATGAACATTGGAGCAAGAACAAGCTTGGAGATGATGGCATGCGCAAGGGGAACAAGAACGGAGTTACTGTCAGTGTCAAAACCGGCGGATCTCGGCTAGGGGGTCCCGATCTGTGCATCTAAGGCTAATGGTAACAGGAGGCAAGGGACACGATGTTTACCCAGGTTCGGGCCCTCTTGATGGAGGTAAAACCCTACTTCCTGCTTGATTGATATTGATGATATGAGTATTACAAGAGTTGATGAACCACGAGATCGTAGAGGCTAAACCCTAGAAGCTAGCCAATGATGATTATGATGATGTCCCTAAGGACTAAACCCTCCGGTTTATATAGACATGGGAGGGGGCTAGGGTTTACATGGAGTCGGTTACAAAGAAGGAAATCTATTATCCGGATCGCCAAGCTTGTCTTCCACGCAAAGGAGAGTCCCATCCGGACACAGGACGAAGTCTTGACTCTTGTATCTTCACGGACCAACAGTCCGGCCAATGTATACAGTCCGGTTGTCCGGATACCCCCTAATCCAGGACTCCCTCAGTGGCCCCTGAACCAGGCTTCAATGACGATGAGTCCGGTGCACAGTTTTTCTTCGGCATTGCAAGGCGGGTTCCATCTCTGAATACTCCAAAGTAATTATCGAACACTCAAATCATGTCCAGATCTGCAAAATGATCTTCACATACCACCGTAGAGAGGATGATATTCCAAAAATGTAATCTACTAACAACTTTAGACAACGTGACATGACACTACGGTCGGGTCATCATTCCAACCGTTTTTCCATAACCAGCCACAGCGCATATTGCGAGGCGGTTTCCTCGGCACGTCTTGTCGAAGGAGAGATCATGTCCCCTTACAATGGGATTCCCATCAATACGGGTATGGGTAATCCAACCGCGCCATCAATCGTGGCGCTTGGAGAATAAGCGATCCTCAACGGGCAAGTGGGGAGGTGCACCGTTTTCGTCGCCTCTATCAAGGGATAAGGGTTCCCCATTTTCACCCACGCCTTCTTCCTCCTTCGCTTACCCATTCTTGCCCCCTCGAGCTCCAGCGCCCTAGTTCACACCTCCTCCGCACAACCAAACATGTCCGGAGCAGGAGGCAAGTGGGTGGCCTCCGCCATCAAGGAGGAGCACATCATGAAGCTCCGGGCGGCCGGATACTTGGCCGCAGATATCGCGCACCGGCTGCCGGCAGATCATTCCGACTCCGAGACCCCACGAGAGGGCCGTGTTCCTCGCCCACTTTGTCCATGGACTAGGATTTCCACTTCATCCCTTCATCCGCGGGCTCATGTTTTACTATGGGATAGACTTCCACGATCTAGCCCCAAACTTCGTCCTCAACATCTCGGCGTTTATCGTCGTGTGCGAGGCCTTCCTCGGCATCAAGCCTCACTTCGGCTTGTGGCTACAAATCTTCCGCGTGAAGCCGAAGATCGCGAGCATCCAGCAAGCGGAGTGCAGAGGCGCCATGGTGGGCAGGATGCCCAATGTTACCTAGCTTGACGGATCCTTCGCAGAGACCGTGAAAGGGTGGCAATCGGGATGATTCTACATCACCGAACCACGCGACGTCAACTGGGCGGCGGCCCCCAAATTCTGATCCGGAATGCCCATGCGGCTCACCTCTTGGGAAAAGAAGGGCCTGGCTTGGGGTGAGCCCGCGGAGCTGACCGGACTTCAAAACTGCATCAAGAATATGATGGACAAGAAAATCAAGCTTGTCAACGTGGTCCAAGTCATGCTCGTTCACCGAATTCTTCCGTGCCAAAGACGGGCATTTAATCTGTGGGAGTTCGTCCCGGCCGAACCCCAGACACTTCGAGAGCTCTACGGCACGACACACAAGGACGCATGGAAGGCATTATTCAAGGCCTCCGAAATACCTCCTCCCACATCCGAGGATCGCGGACTTCACGCCACGCGGCTCCCCCTCCCAGTGAGTTTTCTGACTATCACCGGATGTAGTTTTTCCCAGCATACTCATGGGAGGATCTTAAGTCATCGTGTGTATTTAATCAGGAGTACGTGGAGACGGCGGAGCGGAATGACTGTCCGGCTCCACTGCCAGAAGGTCCAGCAGACGCTCTCCTGACGGAGATGCTAGTCCCGGCGCCCTACAAGGCGTCGGAAAAGAAGGCCGAAAAGAAGGCCCCGGGGACCAAGAAGGGTGTCCGGCGTAAGGTCGTACCAGACACCTCGTCCGAAGACGACGGGGCACACTCCTCCCCCGAAGGGGAGGAGGAATAGGAAGGGGCCGCCCCACCTGAGGGGGCCGAAGGGCCTAAGAGGGCGACCCAGGGGACCAGGAAGGGTCCCCGGTGCAAGGCCGTCATAAACTCGTCGTCTGAAGACGACGAGGCGGATTCCTCCCGCGGAGGCGGGGGGAAACATGAGGAAACTCCGCCTCCCCACACTGGGGAGGAGAAGAAAAGGAAAGCCGCCCCAGAGGGGCAGGCTAGGAGGCCCAAGTAGGGAAAGGCGTCCCTTCCGGATTACTCCACTACAGCCGCCTACAGCGAGGAAGAGTGGCTGCCCAAGGGGAAGCCCCTAGTAAGATCGTAAGTATCCGCACTCTGTTGTACTTTAGTGCGACTCCGCTTCATAGTCTGTTATAACGCCGAACACGTATATGCACTCCGGCCAGGGTCCATCGTGAGGTATCCTCTTCGGATGGGTCGTTGAGCGATTCGGCGATGAACTCGCTCCCAACGGCCACTTCCCCTCGGCCTGCGGATGACAGAGAGGTGTTGTCCCAAAGGCTCCCTAAGTAGGGGGAGGCGACTCTGGAGACACCCCAAGGAGAAATTCCAGACGCCGGGCACATGGGGCGTAAGATCCCCGCGGATTGTGCCGATGGGAGCCGCAGCACGCCGGGCTCCCAGCCGGACACTATACTGGAACCCCCACAGGTTCCGGATTCGGGTAGGCAGCCCCTCGCCAAGGAGGGCGAGCCGTCCGTGCCGTTAACTTCTGTTACGCCACAGGCGTCGGATAGTCTGCTAGAAGCGCTTCACGGCGCTTCCATGGATGAAGAGCATTGTACTCTTATGAGTGCGGTGATTCAGAGGGTTCGGTCCGCCAAAAGCGGATTAACCAAAGCTTGTACCAGCCTCCTAACAGGTTTTGAGGTAAGTAATTAAAAGTTCAGGAAATTATCACCCGATAGACAGTAGCCCCTGATACTCTGTTTGGTGTTCGGAAGAAAAGCCAAATGGAGGGTCAATGAAAATCCGCAGGAGTCTAATAGTAGATGTCTGCGTGAATAAGCAGGCGGTGTTGCTTGCCGCTGCTCGCCGCACAGCGGAGGTCACTGGACTCAAACAGGACCTGGAGCAGGCCCAAGGAGAGCTCAGCCTCACGAAGAGGCAGCTCAAAGAGAACAAAGGTAAGTGATACTTTTTTCACATATATAATGAATAGACAAAATTGGTGATGCTAACAAAAAAGCATCATGATTGCGTAATGGCGTCCCTAAAGAAAGCGCTATCCGAGGCCGAAAACAAGGCGGCCTCGGAGCGCATTGAGTGTGAAAATCCAAATGCTAGGGTGGGCGAGGTACAGCAAGAGCTCCAAGAGCTTGGCAAGAAGTTCGAGTTCTTGGAGCGTGACCTCAAGACGAAGGAGTCTGAGCTTGCGAAGGCCCTTTTGAGCATGAAAGACGCCAAGGCCGAAGCCGAAAAGGCCCAGCAGGAAAACCAGGTAGCCAAGAAGATAGCGGCGGGTAAGACATTCTTTATGCAAAGCAAGCATGTGGAGGAGACGTTTCTTTTACTTACCCGAATTCGGAGCTCTCTAGGGGCATTTGCAGATCTGCCATGCAGCGTATCAGATGCTGCGGAGTTCTACCATGCCGTGGAGGGGAGGTCAACGGAGAAGCTGTTCTAGTCCCAGTATGCTGGAGCCAAACACCCGATGCCTTTGAGTGACCAATTGAAGCAATTGGTTGAACTCCACAGGGCGGCCGAAGTGGCTATGAAAGATTTCATAGTCCGGATGTGGCCTGGTGAACCCCTGCCTGCTAGCTACTTCGGCCTTATAAAGCGGATGGTAAATGCTTGTCCGCAGCTTGAAGTGATCAAGTGATCTGTTTGCAGTGAGGGTGCCCGCCGGGCCTTTGCCCATGCGAAGGTGCATTGGGGCAAGCTGGATGCGGAGAAGCTGGTGAAGGATGGACCGCCGGAGGGCAAGGCGCCTTGCTGTCCTGAAAAATATTATGATGGCGTTATGAAGGGCGTGCGTCTCGTGGCCGATGAATGTACCAAGGACACGATCTTTGAATGAATGTACTTCTGTCATTTTTGTAATATAAGGACGAAGTTATTTGCGCTATATAGCGCTTTGTTTTGATTTAAAATATTACCTTCTGTGCGGTTGTTTATAAAATTCTGAAAGTAGGCTAGTCGTCGGCTTCTGCCCCCACATAACTAGTACTGGGGTGTTCGTGGAAAAAACCCAGACACTCTTTATCCAAATTTTTGGTCCCTAAAGGAGGTGTTTGGCGTAGCGAACAAGGCAATCTGACTATGCGGCTTTATAACTTTCACTTAGCCATAGAAGTCTAAATTTTAAATTTCGGCAAAGCCCCTAGAATTCGGAAAGCCGAATTGGGGCGCTATATACTCCTAAATCGGACGATGCCGATTCCTCGCCTGAAGCGGAAAAAATCTTTAAGGATTTTAAAACCTCTCGAACAGCGACCAGCTCTCGCCGCATCATGCCGGTCAGTTTTCGGCTTTCTCTACTGAGGTGCTCGTCCGGAAGAACCAAGACAACATCGCACTAGTTCTCCCTGCGCTACCTTAGCCAATATAACGGAACGTAAGGTACCAAAACAAGGGAGCCGGGCAAACCCAACTATTGACCCAAGACATGATTCGGAGCTGATGCATATAATGCTATAAGTTCGGGGTGCCGCACTGTTGAAAGTGTTCGGACTTGTCTTGCCGTATTATGGGGCGCCATAAGAAACCCCTGGCAAACTGAACATACCAAGGTGTACGGATGCAATATTAAATAAACATTTATAGGAAAAATGTGCAAATAGGAATAAGAAGCTGACGCCATATATTATTTCCCATT
Source organism: Triticum dicoccoides (assembly GCF_002162155.2). NCBI lineage: Eukaryota > Viridiplantae > Streptophyta > Magnoliopsida > Poales > Poaceae > Triticum > Triticum dicoccoides. The sequence goes on along the minus strand of NC_041391.1, from coordinate 327,603,101 downwards.
GATGGATAATACTTCTAAGCGTATGTTTGCAATGAATGCGTTAAGCAGAAGTAAATAGGACTATTTAACATGTCCTATCCAAGGGCGGGCCGCATGTAGGTATATAAAACAGGTATAACGATCGTGAACAGATCCCACCTGGGTATTCCCTTTGTGCGCTAAGCCTTTTGCCTCCTTGGTTTTCTCTCCTGCGCAAGTCTGACAATCCGGCTCTTCTGAAGAGGCTGCCCGAAAACAGTGTCCTGAAAGATAAAATGAGCGTTATTAAAGTGTATTGCGGGTGTACCGCACTGTTGGCTGAGTAACTATTGCGCCTCCGCCTATGCCCATGGTATTTTGAGTGCGTAATTGTGTACGCATGGCACGAATGCTGCCTTGATGGGGCTCGAGCGGAGGCCGGACTGCTAGTCGCTCTCTTGGCGTGCCTGGCGATCCTGTTGCGGGGTACTCCGGACTCGCTTGATGGTGTTCGGGGTTGTTGTCGCCGGATTGGTGGTTTGCTGGAGAAGGCTGCATTGTACTTCTGCCGCGAGGGCTGCAGTATGCTCTTCTGTACGGAGAGAGCGGTCCATGTTTCCGTTGATTGTTATGACCCGCGAGGTCCTGGCATCTTGAGCTTGAGGTATGCATAGTGTGTTATCGCATTGAATCGAGCGGATGCGGTTTGTCCAAGCAGTGCGTGATAACCACTATGGAAAGGGACTATATCAAAGATTAACTCCTCGCTTCGGAAGTTATCCGGAGATCCGAAGACCACTTCCAGTGCTATGGAGCCCGTGCAACGGGCCTCTACTCCTGGAATTACTCCTTTGAAGGTGGTTTTGGTGGGCTTGATCCTCGAAGGGTCGATGCCCATTTTGCGCACTGTGTCCTGATAGAGCAGGTTCAGGTTGCTGCCGCCATCCATAAGGACTCGCGTGAGGTGGAATCCGTCGATGATTAGGTCTAGGACCAATGAGGCTGAACCACCATGACGGATGCTGGTAGGGTGATCCCTACGATCAAAGGTGATCGGACAGGCTGACCATGGGTTGAATTTTGGGGCGACTGGCTCCATCGCATAGATGTCACGTAGTGCTCGCTTCCATTCCCGTTTGGGAATGTGGGTGGCGTAGATCATATTGACTGTCTTCACCTGGGGAGGAAATTTCTTTTGTCCCCCCGTGTTCGGACGCCGTGGCTCCTCGTCATCGTCACTGTGCAGCCCCTTGACCTTGTTTTTGGTGTTTATTTTACCGGCCTGTTTGAACACCCAGCAGTCTCTATTAGTGTGGTTTGTTGGCTTATCCGGGGTGCCATGAATCTGGCACGAGCGATCAAGTATGCGGTCTAGACTGGATGGTCCCTGATTGTTTCTTTTGAACTTCTTTTTCCGCTGACCGGATTTCGAGCCACTGAATCCGGCGTTGACTGTTGTGTCTTTAGTGTTATCGCCGTTGTTCCGTCGCTTATGTCTGTTGCGCCATGGCTTGCCATTATTGTCACGGACATCTGAGGTGCCGGAATTTATTGGCGTGGTGCTACTGCGAGCCAACCAGCTATCTTCGCCCGCGTAAAACGGGTCATGAGTGTCGTGAGGGCCGCCATGGACTTTGGTTTTTTCCTGGCCGAGGTGTCGGGCGAGCCACTCATCACGGATATTATGCTTAAAGGCCGCCAGGGCTTCGGCGTTTGGACAGTCGACTATTTGGTTCTTTTTGGTTAGGAACTGAGTCCAGAATTTCCTGGCTGACTCTCCGGGCTACTGGGTAATGTGGCTTAATTCATCGGCATCCGGTGGTCGCACGTACGTGCCCTGGAAGTTGTCGAGGAACGCGTCCTCCAGGTTTTCCCGACTGCCAATGGAATTTTCCGGCAGGCTGTTTAGCCAGTGTCGGGCCGGTCCTTTGAGCTTAAGGGGAAGATACTTGATGGCATGTAGATCGTCTCCGCGGGCCATGTGAATGTGGAGAAGGAAATCTTCGATCCATACTGCGGGGTCTATTGTGCCATCGTATGATTCGATGTTTACGGGTTTAAACCCTTCTGGGAATTCATGATCAGCACTTCATCAGTGAAGCAGAGGGGGTGTGTGGCGCCTCTATGCCGGGCTATGAGTCTGGTTGGCTGTATCCGGCCTGGTCGGACTTGTTGATAGTGTATCTGGCGTGACGATTATCGTCACATGTTGGGGGGCGCCCCCACAATCCGTAGATTGATCTTGGTTGTCCTGCCTTGTTTTCCAGTATATCTTGCAGGTCCTACTTATTTCCCCAGGTTGTAGTGTATTGGCGTGGGGGTGCGGGCTGGTATTTGGGCTGATACGCCGTTTTATCCCGGCCAGGAGGTGGCCGGTCAGCCGTGTGGCGCTCGAGTCCATATTCCTCAGCTGCCGAGACTTCATCCATCTGTTTGTCAGTAGGTCTTGATTATCTTGTAGCTGCTGCTGCTTCTTTTTCAAGCTCCTCACATTGGCCATAAGCCAGCGCTTGAAGCGCTCCTGCTCGACGGGGTCCTCAGGCATGCCGAACTCGTCGTCGCCGAGGATAATTTTGTCTTCGGAGGGGGCATGTAGTCCTCCTCTGGATATCCGTCCGTCGCATGTTCGTCTATGCTGACCTGTCCATCTTCCTGTTCGGCCTGCTCGAAGGCAGGCAGATCGGGGTTGTATTCATCTTCGGCACCATCCGGATTGTTTTCGTCTCCTATGCCGGTATTGCTGTGCCTCATTGCCATTGGTTTCTTTCGGAGTGTCCACCATATATATATATATATATATATATATATATATATATATATATATATATATATATATCATATGAAGAGGTGGCTGTCCACCGCCCCGTGGGCGGTGGTTCTTCTCCTACATCGTCGTCCATACCATCGATGTCTTCAGAGTCGAAGTCAAGCACGTCGGTTAAATCATCGACTGTGGCAATGAAGTGGGTGGTGGGTGGGCCACGAATTCCTTCGTCGCCTGCTTCCCACTCGAGCCGTACGTACTTCGGCCAAGAGTCTCGCGACAAAGAGAGAGAATTTAGTGAGTTCAGCATGTCACCAACGGGCGAGTGCTAGAAGATATCCGCAGCGGTGAACTCCATTACCGGAGCCCAGCCAGATTTGGCGGGCTCGGGAGTGCGCTGACTGGAACCTACAGCCGGATATGAGTCCGGGGGTCCGGCGTCACAGGCTTCCTTGGGGGTGAAGTCTGTGTTCGGCTCTACCGCCGATGAGTGTGCGGCCTCCGAGGCGGGGTACATCCACCCGTCCTCGGGCGACGCGATCTGCCCCGGATTTAGGTCCGGGGCTCCTATAGGGGTGATATCCCGAGCATTGTCCGACAGCAGGTCTAAGCCGTGCTCATCGTGACTGTCCGGCGCTCCTGGCGCAGGCCCGAATCCATTGAAGATCAAGTCTCCGCGGATATCGGACGTGTAGTTCAAGTTTCTGAACCTGACCTGATGGCCAGGGGCGTAGCTATTGATCTGCTCCAGGTGGCCAAGCGAATTGGCCCGCAGTGCGAAGCCGCCGAACACGAGGATCTGTCCGGGGAAGAAAGTCTCACCCTGGACCATGCTGTTTTTGACGATTGAAGGAGCCATCCAACCTTGCAGAAATGACACAGAGGAACTCTCAATGAAAGCATCAATGTCGGTGTCAAAACCGGCGGATCTCGGGTAGGGGGTCCCGATCTGTGCATCTAAGGCTAATGGTAACAGGAGGCAAGGGACACGATGTTTACCCAGGTTCGGGTCCTCTTTATGGAGGTAAAAACCTACTTCCTGCTTGATTGATATTGATGATATGAGTATTACAAGAGTTGATCTACCACGAGATCGTAGAGGCTAAACCCTAGAATCTAACCTATGATGATTATGATTTTGTCACTAAGGACTAAACCCTCCGGTTTATATAGACACCGGAGGGGGCTAGGGTTTACACGGAGTCGGTTACAAAGAAGGAAATCTATTATCCGGATCGCCAAGCTGCCTTCCACGCAAAGGAGAGTCCCATCCGGACACGGGACGAAGTCTTGAGTCTTGTATCTTCACGGACCAACAGTCCGGCCAATGTATACAGTCCGGTTGTCCGGATACCCCCTAATCCAGGACTCCCTTAGTCACAAGTGATGATTTCAGGACTTTGAAGCCACCATAATGAGTGCATGAAAGCCTTGGATGAAATATACAAGATGCCACTTCATAAAATTCGTCCAGAGGCTATTCTAGGTGCTGTGTCACCTTTTTATTGGCCCAGGCCCATGTAATTTCAAAATACATAAGTATAGGTTATTTTTTTAGAGTCTGTATGTGTGGGGAAACAAGAGATAGGGTTGGTTTCGGACCCCTCCACCAAGGGCCACGAAATTCCCCCCTCTTTCTCCATATATGCACCGTTTAGACTTTGGATTTTGTTTAGATTAAAAGTTTGCCATAGCTGCAACTTCGCATACTTCGTTTGTTTTGAACGACCAGACGAAGACGTCACAGAACTCCATCTTGATCAATAAAGCTTTCATCTTATATTCGCAATATCCAGATTGCAATCTCAGGTTCTTGCTTGTTCTTCGTTTGCTCACAGGAAATAGACCCTCGTTATCAGGTTGATCGTGCTCCGGTGTGGTCAATAACCTATCGGAGTTGGTTTGCCAATTGCTAAGGCGCGACGTCCTCGCACGTACGTAGTCGGATCGTCAAAGTCTACTCCTCCAAAATGATAATCACCATCTCATCGAAAGACGGTACACCTTTGCCTCTATCAGCATGCAAAGGTTAAAGTATTTCTACCAGAACATGATGATTATCTAGATGTTTCCATGAAGACCATGAAGGATGGGCGGTCGGCCATCACATGGGGTTGGACTAGAGTCGCGCGTGCCTTCTGCATGCAGGAGGGCACAATATGGGCATTCCGCTTCACCTTGTTCAACAACAAGAATGTATTTCGCCTCTTTCTTTACCGTCTTTAATAGTATAAGTATACAACTGTGGTTCATCATTCTTTAGGTTTTTATGTAATTCTTGAACATATGTACCTATGAATTGAATAATGAATTGGTTGTTTGAACCTGACGGATATGAATAAAGCTATAGCATACATTCAAATTCAAATCCGGTACAATTTGAAATAGCAGCAATTAAATTATGGTGAAACTATGCTCTGCAGGTTGTTACGGCACACACGATTGGTAAAACACAAACGTTTGTGATATACACCATAATCCGACATGGTTCACAGAGAGGAAATGTGTGCAAGCATGCACACATTTGCCGTTTGCAAGGCGTGTGCGATGTCAAACAATATCACAAATGGTGCGGGCAAACTAAACGTTTGTGATAGTTGCCTTATCATACACGATTTGAAAACTTGAAATGTTTTTTATGTGGTATGCATCATAAATGTTGCACCACAGAATAGCGTGTTTCATAGTTGTCGTGTACGACGATGTTACGATGGTCCGACGTTTTGTAATCCTGTCCGACACTTGTACGACGATTAGCTAATCTTCTTAATTAGTTATCGCATGACATTTGGGAAAAGCGAATGTGTGTGATTGTCTACTTATCATACACGTTCTATAATAGTGAACCATTTGTGATGGGCCGCGCATCGTAAACGTAGCACCACAGAATACCGACTGCGATGGTGATGCAAGCACAAACAAGTAGCGAGTACTGTATATGCATCAAGGCTCCCTATCCCCGACGGTTTCTGGGTCGTGTGGGAAGGACCCCCCCCTATCACCCACACTCACTTGGCGACGGTCCCAAATGTCATGGCGGAAAGGGGATAAAACCCATTTGTATAGCACCTCACTATACCAGTGACATTTCATTGAAATATCTGCCCATTCCTTGTAGAAGGCATGAGAATTTACTAATGGCACGAGCATGGTTTTCCAAGCCGTTCTTGTGCACCCTTTAATGCAACGATTGTTTGAACTTGAATTATGTGCATTAATTCCTAGAAAATACACATAATCCCCTAAATATGGTAAATGAACCCGGAAAAGTGCCAAATTTGAACACGGTGATTTGCAGGGTGTATGTTCATCGTAGCAAAAAACTCATGGACAAAGGACAAAGGAAATTTGGATCCCCCTTCAATCTTGGTGATTTCCCCCTCAAAACCATGGAACTTCCTTGGTGATGGTTCGATTTATGGAAGGTACGCATGAAGACATAAGGCAAACATTCTCAAATTTTTACCTGGGCATGGTGAGGCCATACCAAGGGACCACGCCAGGCGTCATGTTTTCCAAGCATGTATTTCATTTTTTGTGTAGTATTTAACCCAGTAAACGACGCATTTGTGGTTGACTATTGCCACACATTTCCTTGAAATTTTTGTCCATTCCTTGTAAAAGGCATGAGCATTTACTAAATAGCACAAGCATGGTTTTCCAGACCGTTCTTGTGCACCTTTTCATGCACCGATTGTTTGAATTTGAATTATGTTCATTAATGCCTAGAAAACGCACATAATCCCCTAAATATGGTAAATGAGCCCGGAAAAATGCCAGATTTGAACACGTTGAATTGGAGGGGGTATGTTGATCGTTGGAAAAAACTGAAAGGCAAACTAGGACGGAAATTTGAATTCCCCTTCAATCTTGGTGATTTCCCCCTTGAAACCATGAAACTTCCTCAGTGATGGTTTGATTTATGAAGGGCGTGCATGATGACATAAACCAAACCATCTCAGCTTTTTACCAGGGCACGGTGAGGCCATACCATGGCACCATCCAGGCTTCGTGTTTTTCAAGCACGTATTTCATTTTTTCTATAGTTGATAACCCAGTAAACGACGCGTTTGTGGTTGAGTATTACCACACATTTCCTTGAAATATCTGCCCTTCCTTGTAAAAGGCATGAGAATTTACTAAATATAGTGAGCATGGTTTTCCATACTATTCTTGTGCACCTTTTCATGCGCCGATTGTTCGAATTTGAATTATGTGGATTAATGCCTAGAAAATGTACATAATCCCCTAAATATGGTAAATGAGCCCGGAAAATGCCAAATTTGAACACATTGCATTGGACGGGGTATGTTGATTGTAGGAAATAACTGAATGACAAACTAGGAAGGAAATTTGGATTCCCAACCCCTTCAATTTTGGTGATTTCCCCCTCGAAACCATGAAACTTCCTGGGTGATAGTTCGATTTATGAAGGTTGTGCACGATGACATAAGCCAAACCTTCTCAAATTTTTACCAAGGCATAGTGAGGCCATACCATGGCACCATGCCAGCCGTCATATTTTTCAAGCATGTATTTCATTCTTCTACAGTTGAAAAACCAATAAACGACGTGTTTGTGGTTGACTATTTCCATACATTTCCGTGAAATCTCTGCCCATTCCTTGTAAAAGGCATGAGAAATTACTAAATAGCACGAGCATGGTTTTCCAAACCATTCTCATGCACCTTTCATCCATCGATTGTTTGAATTTGAATTATGTGCATTAATGCCTAGAAAATGCACATAATACCCTAAATATGGTAAATGAACCCGGAAAAGTGCCAAATTTGAACATGGTGATTTGTATGGTTTTATGTTCATCGTAGAAAAAAACTCATGGACAATGGAGAAAGGAAATTTGGATTCCCATTCAATCTCGGTGATTTACTATCGCACACGATTCATCTCCGTGGCCTCTGAGAACCGTGTGTGTTCACCCACACATGCAAAAGGAAAAAAGAAAACCCTCGCCCACTTCGTCCCCACCCACTCGCCGCGGACTCCTCTGCAACTCTGCACCTCATCAACTTCTTCACAGTGGCCACCCTAAGCTTGATAGCTATTGTCGACGGGCGGAGGTCGCACCCCAAACGGCATGGGATTTCGCCCCTACCGCTTGCCGCCGCCTATCTGCACCAACTTGCACTGACATTCTAGACACTGGTCGATTGGGGTTTCTGCGAGATTGGGCAGGGGATTTTTATCATAGTGAAGGTAATCAATTTAGCAAAATATTCACTCATCTCTTATTGCAGTCCATCCATTATTGTTAATCAACCAGAGTAAATTGACGTGGATTAATTTTTCTTCTAGCTGATTTGAGGGTTTTCATTCATGGGTCCACAATGCGAGCACAAATTGGGCAAGTGTGGTCACGACTAGTCGGAAACGAAGTTCTATCTCACCATTTCGGATGACTTCAGGGAGCGCTTGGTATGTTCAATCTCACCCTACCATGGTCGGCATGGCCTAAATTTTTGAACATATACTGTCTATTGCTACATTTGGATAAAATGTATGGTGCCATGTGCAGCCTAGATGTCAAAGCCGATTTTTCCCTATATTAGGCAAATTTATGATGTGTTGTTCATTCACTTACTCTCATATTTGCATCAAATCTTTGTTACATTATCTATTTTTAATTTTATATTTTTGTGAAGGAAATATGCCCTAGAGACAATAATAAAGTTGTTCTTTTATATTTTCTTATTCATGATAAAGGTTTATTATTCATGCTAGAATTGTATTGATCAGAATATTAAATACATGTGTGAATACATAAACAAATACCATGTCCCTAGTAAGCCTCTACTAGACTAGCTCATTGATCAAAGATGGTTAAGGTTTCCTAACCATAGACATGTCATTTGATAACAGGATCATATCATTAGGAGAATGATGTGATGGACAAGACCCATCCGTTAGCTTAGCATATTGATTGTTCAGTTTATTGCTATTGCTTTCTTCATGTCAAATACATATTCCTTCGACTATGAGATTATGCAACTCCGAGATACCGTAGGAATACCTTGTGTGCTATCAAACGTCACAACATAACTGGGTGATCAGAAAGATGCGCTACATGTATCTCCGAAGGTGGTTGTTGACTTGGCATAGATCGAGATTAGGATTTGTCACTCTGAGTATCCGAGAGGTATCTCTGGGCCCTCTCGGTAATGCACATCACAAGAAGCCTTGCAAGTTAAGTGAATAATGAGTTAGTTGCAAGATGATGTATTACGGAACGAGTAAAGAGACTTGTCGGCAACGAGATTGAACTAGGAATGCAGATACCGACAATCGAATCTTGGGGAAGTGACATATCGATAGACAAAGGCAATTACTGTCAGGATCCCGACTCGATGCCACATCGATCTAGCATGTAACACCTCATATCACTTTGCGGCCTCACGCACGGTATTCCCACGGGTGTCATCTTACCTTTGCCCGGGACCGTTTGCGCCTTTTGGCACACGTATATGATAGTGTCGCTAGCATCCATATGGTAAAGAGCCCGGGCTGACATGGCTAGTCGTAAACCCAAAGTGGCACAGACTTACAGGGACAGGCATCCATGACCCAGCATCGAACATATCGGTCATCAACAAGTGAATCTGGGCTGTTGCACTGGGCTAGCAGGACTCCGCTAAATCGGGCTGTAGCGGGCTAACAGGACTCCAGTATCCATCGCGTGACATTTCCCCGAAGGGACAGACACAGGAACGAAGAAGGACACATGCCGGCCAGCCTAAGTGTTCCGGAGCAGTAGCAAGCTACCAAGGCTCAGTGGAAACACTAGGAGACATTTCCCGGTAAGAGAGGCTACTAAGAATAAACAACTAGATAGTCAGATCCCACACATACCAAGCATTTCAATCATACACACAATATGCTCGATATGTGCAAATACAACAAGGCATCACAACATGACTCTACGACACCAGTACTTTATTTAAGGCTCAGAGAGCCATACATATCATACACACAAGTACGGGTCACACGACCCACATTCAAGTCATACAGACATACAAGCTAACAGCGGAAGTAACTTGTCTGAGTACAGACAACTAGTAAAATAAAAGAGGCTTGGGAAGCCTGGCTATACTACGTGGTCCTTCACAAGCTCAGGGTCACCACCTGGGCCTCGGTCTACTCATCGATGTCAACGTCTACGAAGAACCCATCAGAAGGGGTTGCAGCGTCTTCTGAAAAATGTAAATTAAAGCAACATGAGTACAAAGGTACTCAACAAGACTTACATCAGATCCTACATACATGCACATTATCAAGGGGGGGTTGGTGGGGTTATTGCAGCAAGCCAGCTTTGACTCTTGGCTAAGCTATTCGACGATACACCAACCTGAAATGGTTTTGCGCACACGAGTCCACTACTCACCACTTCAATACACCACCGAGGATCCACCTCCGTCATCCTACGGAAGAGCCATCCTCGGCACTCACGCTTATCTTTAGATTTTTAGTAGTATCCATTTACTTGTCTATGAACTGTATAGGCAACCAAGTAGTCCTTTACCGCGGACGCGGCTATTCGAATAGATAATGTTAACCCTGCAGGGGTGTACTTCTTCATACACGCTCTAACCACTTACCGCCGTTTACACGACATGTACTCGGCAACCTTCAAGCGGAAGCCCAACCTGGGTGTCGGCCATGACCTACCTAGACACCTAAGTCTCTAGTCCAGGTTTATTGCCTATCCAGGTTCCATCCGCAGGGAGTCCGGTCGAGGTTTCCCATACGGCCCCGAACGATGTGTACAGGGTTCCGTGACACCTAACGGGTGCCCGGTATTCCCGGCCACGTACCTACCGCATCACAGCCCACCCCTACGGTCAGCGCTGTCCACGGCCTCCAGTAGGCTACAAACACCAGAAACTACTTGCAACTCCTGGACAGAGGACTAGGGTGAATAAGAAGCCGAGAGGGTCCATTGGTTTCGGGCCCAATGCATGGTAGTAGATGATTCTTAAATCACACATACAGATCTCAGTGCTTAAGGACGGCTTCAATGAAACAACCCACCATGTACTCCTACATGGCCTTTCATCGATACCTTTACCAAATCGTGTTCACCACATCACTCTCATTACCGGCATGATCATTTCACTCTAGCCCATCACCCAGATGAACCAGACCTAACACGACTCTAAGCATAGCAGGCATAGCAAGGTAAGAACAACACATACATATGGCTCAAACAACTCCTACACATGCTAGTGGGTTTCATCTAGTTACTGTGGCAATGACAGGTCATGCAGAGGAAATGGGTTCAACTACCGTAGCACACAGCAGTTTGAAACGCATTGTCTTACTGCAGTAAAAGAGAGCAGGAGCGAGAACATGGGATTGTATCGATATGATCAAATGGTTGGTTGCTTGCCTGATGGGTCGATGCACTGATATTGTTCTTCCTTGGGGTAATCACGATACTCCTCAGGGGCAGGACCTGCCGCAGAGAGCACCGATACACAACATCACCAAACAATATGCAACAATATGATGCATGCATGAAACATGGCAATATGGGTGTGTTGGGCTAATGCAACTAAAACCAGATGGGTCTGAACCATTTTGAATCAAAGATTCAAGTTTCAAACTCATACATGGCCCTTATAAGTGCTTTATCTAGTTCTGCTCTAAACATCAGGTTAGCTTGCTTAAACATGCATGAAACCAATACAGATGGATAGATTGGATTTTTCTGATCATTTTTCATATATAAAACTTTGCATTTGGAGTTACAGATGATTTACTATGAATTTTTGAAGTTTGGGGGATTTTCTTGAATTTATGAATCATTCTAGATTTATTTTAATTCCAGAAAAGGATTACTGCGTCAGCATGATGTCATGCTGACCTCAACAGGTCAACAGGCCGGTCCAGGTCAAACTGACCAGTGGGTCCCGCATGTCAGTAGTTAACTAACTAACTAAATTTAGTTAAATCTAAACTGGTTAATTAGCAGAGGGGTGGGGCCCACTTGTCATAGACTCAGGGGAGTCAACCTGGACCGACCCTAGTCAAAGTCAAGGTCAAACACGCCGGCGTCTAGCCGCCGGCGAGGCCGAACGCGGCGGCGAGAGTGGTTTTGTGCACTCCGGCGACCAAATGGGCGGCGGAGAGCATCTACAGGTAGCTGGGACCGAGCCGCAGCTCTTGGTGGCGGTGGTTGAGCTCGGGGTGGCCGGAGATGTCGCCAGCGATGACTCTGGCGGTCGCCGGAGTCGGGTGAAGACGAGTCTGAGGCTACGGGGCACGGTGAGGCACGTGGTGAGGTGCGTTGGGCCCCTGGGGACGCGGTGAGTGCGTTAGACAAGGTGGGGTGGCCGGTGGTTAGCCGGAGACACGTCGGCGAAGAGCTCTGCGGTGGCGCGTGCGGGTGAGCTACGTGTGCTCGCGGTGGTGCACGAGAGCGAGGGGAAGGGGGAGAAGGTAGCCAGGCTCACAGCGGTCTTGAGGAAGCAGATGACGCGGTCGGAGATGAGCTGGTGCGGCGGCGACGGCGAAGGGGATCTCCGGCGGTGGCGAGGTCGACCGAGGTCGAGGCAGTGGCTTCAGGGCAAGCGAGCGCTCGGGGCTCGGCTTGTTCGAAGGAGCGGAGCACAGCGAATCTCCTGGACACGGTGGCGCAGCGCGGGGTTGACGGAGAGCGCGACTACGGCGAGGGTGCGGCGGCAGTGGCATCGGCCATGGCGCGGGAGAGCGAGGGAGAGGAGCTGGGGGGAGGAGCTGGTGTCTGCGGGGTCGGGGAGAGGGCGAGGGGTCGATCCCCGTCATCAGCTGGACGAGGGGAGCGGCGAGGCGGCGGGCAGCTGCGTGGCACGCATGCTGTGCTCGCCGTCAAGCAGCTGCCTGCCTGCCTGGCCAAGCCAAGCAGCTCGCTGGAGCGGTGGCTGGGCTGGGCCGGCAGGTGGGCCTGCTAGGTGGCGCCAGGTAAGACTTTCCCTTCTTCCTGTTTCTTTTTTATTTATTCTGCAGGTTTGTTGCATTTTTAAAAATACCTAAGAAATTCCAAAAATCACCAAACTGCACCTGGTCCTTAGTTGGAATAATTCCAGCATGGAACATTTTAGTTTGGGAATATTTGAGCATTTGAAATATTTTATAAATTTTAAATGCCCAAATTCAAATACTTATGATTTAATTCAAAGACCTTAGGATGACCTAGAAAATTGTGCATCACTTTTGGCAGAGGTTCTGAACCAAGACAAAAATGATGGACATTTTGGAAGGGCATTTCAGGTTCATTGAAAATATTTTTAGTAAACCCTAGTTGGATTCAGAGGGGGCTGGGGGTTCTGTCATCCCCATTTCAAGTTTCTGTTGAGAAAAATAGACATGATGTAACACTCTAATGCATGAACTAGCTAGGGTGTGACAATTACGTATGTTGTCATAATGTTCGACCGATCAGGATCTTCATAGAATATGTAGGAGCCAATATGGGCATCCATGTTCTGCTATTGGTTATTGTCTAGAGAGGTGTCTCGGTCATGTCTACATAGTTCTCGAACCCATAGGGTCCGCACGCTTAACTTTCGTTGACGATACAGTGTTATATGAGTTATATGACTTGGTGACCGAATGTTGTTCAGAGTTCCAGATGACATCACGAACATGACAAGGAGTCTCGAAATGATTGAGAGGTAAAGATTGATATATAATATGATGGTATTCGGACATCGGAAGTGTTTTGGAGTGTACCGGGTAGTCATCGGCATACCGGAGGGGGTACCGGGCACCCCCGGGAGGGTAATGGGCTTGGGCCATTAGAGGGGAGCACACCAGCCCACAAGGGGCTGGCGCACCCCCTATGACAGCCGCCCAAGTGGGGAAAAGAAAGTGGGGGATTCGGCCTCCCCCTTCCTTCCCTCTTCCCCCTTTCCTTCCACCTTCCGATAAATATGGTAATGGGGGCGCCACCTGAGGAGGACCACAAGTAGGATTTGGCCTTCTTGGGGAACCTCCTGGATGCTCCCTGCTGCCCCCACACACCTATATATATGTGGGAGGGGGGCGCCTAGCACAACCACAACAATTGCTTAGCTGTGTGCAGCGCCCCCTACACCGTTTACACCTCCGGTCATATTTTCGTAGTGCTTAGGTGAAGCCCTGCAGAGATAACTTCACCATCACCGTCACCACGCCGTCGTGCTACCGGAACTCATCCACTACCCCGCCGACTTGCTGGATCAAGAAGGCGGATAACGTCACCGACCTAAACGTGTGCTCAACGCGGAGGTGCCGTACGTTCGGTACTCGATCTGTTGGAGCGCAAAGAAATTCGACTACATCAACCGTGTTAATAGATGCTTTCACTTACGTTCTACGAGGGTACATAGGCACACTCTCCCCTCTCGTTTCTATGCATCTCCATGGATAGATCTTGCGTGTGCGTAGAAATTTTTATGTTTTCCATGCAACATTTCCCAACAGTGGCATCTGAGCTAGGTCTATGCATAGATGATATGCACGAGTAGAACACAAAGTGTTGTGGGCAGTGATAGTCATACTACTTACCACCAACATCTTATTTTGGTGGGATGAAGCGGCCCAGACCAACCTTACATGTCCACGCACATGAGACCAATTCCACCGACAGACATGCAACTAGTTTTGCATAAAGGTGGTCAGCGGGTGTCTGTTTCTCCTACTTTAGTTGAATCAAATTTGACGGTCCTTGAAGAAGGTTAAGACATCAAACTTGATGAATCACCATTGTGGTGTTTATGAAGGTAAAAACGGTTCTTGCTAGAAGCCCGTAGCAGCCATGTAAAACTTGCAACAACAAAGTAGAGGACGTCTAACTTGTTTTTGCAGGGCAAGTTGTGATGTGATATGGTCAAGACATGATGTGATATATGTTGATGCATGAGATGATCATGTTTTGTAATATGGACAACCGGTAGGAGCCTTAAGGTCGTCTCTTTATTGTATGAAATGCAAGCACCATGTAATTTCTTTACGTTATCGCTATGTGTTAGCAATAGTTGTAGAAGCAATGGTTGGCGAGACGACCCCGACGCAGCGATGGAGATCAAGGTGTCGAGCTGGTGATGATGGAGATCATGACGATGCTTTGGAGATGGAGATCAAAAGCACAAGATGATGATGGCCATATCATGTCACATATTTTTGATTGCATGTGATGTTTGTCCTTTATGCATCTTATTTTGCTTAGAACGACGATAGCATTATAAGATGATCCCTTCACTGAATTTCAAGATAAAAGTGTTCTCCCTGAGTATGCACTGTTGCCAAAGTTTGTCATTTCGAAGCACCTCGTGATGATCGGGTGTGATAGACTCTACGTTCGCATACAACAGGTGTAAGACAGTTTTGCACATGCATAATAGTTTGGTTAAACTTGACGAGCCTAGCATGTACATACATGGTCTCGGAACACTAGAGACCGAAAGGTCAAACTTGAGTCATATAGTAGATATGATCAACATAGATATGTTCACCATTGATCACTACCTCATCTCACGTGATGATCGACCATGGGTTCATGGATTTGGATCATGTATCACTTAGAGAAAGTTGAGGGATGTTTATTTAAGTGGGAGTTAAATCTTTAGTAATTTGATTAATTGAACTTCAATTTATCATGAACTTAGTCTTATAGTTTTGCATATCTATGTTGTAGATCAATGGCCCAAGCTACCGTTCCCTAGATTTTTATGCGTTCCTAGAGAAAGCTAAGTTGAAAGATGATGGTAGAAACTACATGGACTGGGTAAGGATTATCCTCATTGTTGCACAGAAGAATTTCCTTGATGCACCGCTGGGTGACAGACCTGCTGCAGGAGCTGAAGCTGATGTTATGAGCGTCTAGCAAGCTCGGTTTAATGACTACTCGGTAGTTCAGTGTGCCATGCTTTATGGCTTAGAACCAGGACTTCAAAGACGTTTTGAACGTCATGGAGGATATGAGATGTTCCATGAGTTGAAGTTAATATTTCAAGCAAATTCCCGGGTTGAGAGAGACGAAGTCTCCAACAAGTTCTATAGCTGCAAGATGGAGGAGAATAGTTCTGTCACAGAACACATACTAAAAATGTCTGGGTATCATAACCACTTGACTTAGCTGGGAGTTGATCTTCCAGTTGATAGTGTTATTGGCAGAGTTCTTCAATCACTGCCACCAAGCTACCAAGTCTTCATGATGAACTAGTATGCAAGGGATGAATAAAACGATTCCTGAGCTCTACACAATGCTTAAGGCCATGGAGGTAGAAATCAGGAAGGAGCATCAAGTGTTTATGGTTAACTAGACCACTAGTTTCAAGAAAAAGGGCAAGGAAAAGAAAGGGAACTTCAAGAAGAATGGCAAGCAAGTTGCCACTCCAAGGAAGAAGCCCAAATCTGGACCCAAGCCTGAAACTGAGTGCTTCTGCTTCAAAGGGACTGGTTACTAAAAGAGGAAGTGCCCCAAATAGTTGGCAGATAAGAAGGATGGCAAAGTTAACAAAGGTATATTTGATATACATGTTATTGATGTGTACCTTACTAATGCTCGTAGTAGTGCCTGGGTATTTGATATTGGTTCAGTTGCTCATATTTGTAACTCAAAACAGGAGCTGCGGAATAAACGAAGATTGGCTAAGGACGAGGTGACGATGCGTGTCGGGAATGATTCCAAGGTCGATGTGATCGCCGTCTGCATGCTACCTCTACATCTACCTTCGGGATTAGTTCTAGACCTCAATAATTGTTATTTGGTGCCAGCATTGAGCATGAACATTATATCTGGATCTTGTTTATTGCGAGACAGTTATTCTTTTAAATCGAAGAATAATGGTTGTTCTATTTATATGAGTAATATCTCATATGGTCATGCACCATTGATGAATGGTCTATTTTTATTGAATCTCGATCGTAGCGATACACATATTCATAATATTGATGCCAAAAGATGCAAAGTTCATAAT
The DNA here is from genome assembly GCF_002162155.2 of Triticum dicoccoides. Lineage (NCBI taxonomy): Eukaryota > Viridiplantae > Streptophyta > Magnoliopsida > Poales > Poaceae > Triticum > Triticum dicoccoides. The sequence goes on along the minus strand of NC_041391.1, from coordinate 327,586,421 downwards.
GATAGTGCATCATATTTGTGGCACCGCCGTTTAGGTCATATTGGTGTAAAGCGCATGAAGAAACTCCATGCGGATGTACTTTTGGAATCACTTGATTATGGATCATTTGATACTTGCGAACCATGCCTCATGGGTAAGATGACTAAAACTCCATTCTCCGGAACAATGGTGTGAGCTAATGACTTATTGGAAATAATACATACCAATGTATGCGGTCCAATGAGTGTCGAGGCACGCGGCGGGTATCATTATTTTCTGACCTTCATAGATGATTTGAGTAGGTATGGGTATATCTACTTGATGAAACACAAGTCTGAAACATTTGAAAAGTTCAAAGAATTTTAGAGTGAAGTGGAGAATTATCATAACAAGAAAATAAAGTTTCTACGATCTGATCACGGAGGCGAATATTTGAGTTACGAGTTTGGCTTTCATTTAAAACAATGTGGAATTGTTTCACAACTCACGGCACCTGGAACACCATAGTGTAATGGTGTGTCTGAACGTTGTAACCGTACTTTATTAGATAGGTGCATTCTATGATCTCTCTTACCAATTTACCACTATCGTTTTGGGGTTATGCATTAGAGCCAGTCGCATTCATGTTAAATAGGGCACCATCTAGATCCGTTGAGACGACACCGTATGAACTATGGTTTGGCAACAAACCTAAGCTGTCGTTTCTTAAAGTTTGGGGTTGCGACACTTATGTCAAAAGGCTTCATCCTGATAAGCTCGAACCCAAAACGGAGAAGTGCGTCTTCAGAGGATACCATAAACAAACAACTGGGTACACCTTCTAACACAGATCCGAAGGCAAGATCTTTGTTGGTAAGAATGGATCCCTTCTAGAGAAGGAGTTTCTCTCGAAAGAAGTGAGTGGGAGGAAAGTACAACTTGATGAGGTAATTGTACCTTCTCTTGAATTGGAAAGTAGCACATCAGATAAATCCGTTCCCGTGATGCCAACACCAACTAGAGAGGAAGCAAATGATAATGATCATGAAACTTCAGATCTAGTTGCTACTAAACCTCATAGGTTGACTAGAGCACGATCCGCACCAGAGTGGTACAGTAATCCTGTCCTGTAAGTCATGTTACTAGACCAAGGCGAACCTACAAACTATGAAGAAGCTATGATGAGACCAGATTCCGATAAATGGCTTGAGGCCATGAAATATGAGATAGGATCCATGTATGAGAACAAAGTGTGGACTTTGGTGGACTTGCCCGATGATTGTCAAGCCACTGAGAATAGATGGATCTTCAAGAAGAAGACTAACGCTGATGGTAATGCTACTGTCTACAAAGCTCGACTTGTCGCGAAAGGTTTTTGACAAGTTCAATGGGTTGACTATGATGAGACCTTCTCACCCGTAGTGATGCTTAACTCTGTTGAAATCATGTTAGCAATTGCCGCATTTCATAATTATGAAATCTGGCAAATGGACGTCAAAAGTGCATTCCTTAATGGATTTCTCAAAGAAGAGTTGTATATGATGCAACCAGAAGGTTTTGTCGATCCTAAATTTGTTAACAAAGTGTGCAAGCTCCAGTGATCCATCTATGGACTGGTGCAAGCATCTCGGAGTTGGAATATACGCTTTGATGAGGTGATCAAAGCATTTGGTTTTATACAGACTTGTAGTGAAGCCTGTATTTACAAGAAAGTGAGTGGGAGCTTTGTAGCATTTCTGATATTATATGTAAATGACATATTGTTGATTGGAAATGATATATAATTTTTGGAGAGCATAAAAGGATACTTGAATAAGAATTTTTCAATGAAAGACCTCGCTGAAGCTGCTTATATATTGGCATCAAGATCTATAGAGATAGATCAAGATGATTAATAGGACTTTCACAAAGCACATACCTTGATAAAGTTTTGAATAAGTTCAAAATGGATCAGTCAAAGAAAGGGTTGTTGCCTATGTTACAAGGTGTGAAATTGAGTCAGACTCAAAGCCCGACCGCTGCATAAGATAGAGCAAAAATGAAAGTCATTCCCTATGCCTCAGCCATATGTTCTATCATGTATGCTATGTTGTGTACCAGACCTGATGTGTGCCTTGACATAAGTCTAGCAGGGAGGTACCAAAGTAATCCAGGAGTGGATCACTGGATAGCGGTCGAGAACATCCTGAAGTACCTGAAAAGGACAATGGATATGTTTATCGTTTATGGAGGTGACGAACAGTTCGTCGTAAATGGTTACGTTGATGCTAGCTTCGACACTGATCCGGATGACTCTAAGTCACAAACCGGATGCATATTTATATTGAATGGTGGAGTTGTTAGTTGGTACAGTTCCAAGCAAAGCCTTGTGGCGGGATCTACGTGTGAACTACAGTACATAGCTTCTTCGGAAGAAGCACATGAAGGAGTCTGGATGAAGGAGTTCATATCCGATCTGGGTGTAATACCAAGTGCATCAGGTCCAATGAAAATATTTTGTGACAAAACTGGAGCAATTGCCTTGGCGAAGGATCTAGGTTTCACAAGAGAACCAAACACATCAAGAGACGCTTCAACTCCATTCATAAAAAGGTCAAGGATGGAGACACAGAAATTTGCAAAGTACATACGGATCTGAATGTGGCAGACCCATTGACTAAGCCTCTTCCACGAGCAGAACATGATAAACACCAAGACTCCATGGGTGTTGGATTCATTACAATGTAATCTAGATTATTGACTCTAGTTCAAGTGGGAGACTGAAGGAAACATGCCCAGAGGCAATAATAAAGTTGTTATTTTATATTTCCTTATTCATGATAAAGGTTTATTACTCATGCTAGAATTGTATTGATCGGAAACTTAAATACATGTGTGAATACATAAACAAATACCACGTCCCTAGTAAGCCTCTACTAGACTAGCTCGTTGATCAAACATGGTAAACGTTTCGTAACCATAGACATGTGTTGTCATTTGATAACGGGATCACATCATTAGGAGAATGATGTGATGGACAAGACCCATCCGTTAGCTTTCCATATTGATCGTTCAGTTTATTGCTATTGCTTTCTCCATGTCAAATACATATTCTTTCGACTATGAGAATATGCAACTCCTGGATACCGGAGTGTCGGTGTAACAAACCCTGGGTCCATTTCTCGGACTGTGCACAGACCTAATGACAAGATTGTAGCACCCAAGAACAGACCAAGCACAAGAGATCAGTTCTTTGAAGGAACCAGGTGCAGATCAAGAAGACAAAGTCAATCCAGAGGAGCAAGATATCACTAAGGGGGAAATCTCCCTTGCCGGGCAGGCGAGCCTGGTGAGGTTGGGGTTCCCCCGGAAAGCAAGCTTCTAGATCGTCCCAGCAGGCCTGCCGGGGCTTGCCGAGGCAAGCCACTCCATCGCTCCACCTCACAACGACGCAAGTCATTGATCAGGTGCAGTGTCAAGCCCCTAAGTGACTAAGAGGCTGCTTCTAGACACATGGTAGCCACTTCCTACAGAAAACACCTCCATATGACACCCATCCTGAGATGTGTCAAGCAAGCAGGCATGAAGCTGGCAAAACAGCCCGACAAGGGTTGCCGGGCACCCTGCGATGTGACACTAGGTGGTGCATTTAATGTTATGTCTGCCTGCAGAGTTAGGTATGATAGCACTATTTGCTATCTAATCAGTATGTAAAGATTGATTTGCCACTGTGGTGACCCCTTTATCTATAAAGGAGGCCCATGACAATCGTAGAAAGGATTCAGACCCTCATACATTCATACATGCGTACCCACTCTCGCCCCGAGGCAACCCTGTTAGGTAAGTGTGCTGCGTTCGCCACCATCATCCACCATCAGTCCACCAAAGAAGGAGTAGGGTTTTATGCCTCACGGCGGCCCGAACCTGTGTAAAACTGCCCGGGTGATCTCTGTCATGTTGTGTTATGCTTCTCTGCTCTTTGTGCAATGTGCTTATTCCCCCCGCCGAACCAAAAGGGGCTCACGGCCCCATAGGTGGCCGTGGTTTCCCACGACACGGAGGAATACCTTGTGTGCTATCAAACATCACAACATAACTGGGTGAACATAAAAATGCTCTACAAGTATCTCCGAGTGTGTTTATTGAGTTGGCATAGATCGAGATTAGGATTTGTCACTCTGACTATCAGAGAGGTATCTCTGGGCCCTCTCGGTAATACACATTATAATAAGCCATGCAAGCAAAGTGACTAATGAGTTAGTTGCAAGATGATGTATTACAGAACGATTAAAGAGACTTGATGGCAACGAGATTGATCTAGGTATGAAGATAGCGACGATCGATTCTCGGGCAAGTAACATACCAATGGACAAAGGGAATTACGTATGTTGTCATAAGGTTCAACCAATAAACATCTTCATAGAATCTATAGTAGCCAATATGGGCATCCAGGTTCCGCTATTGGTTATTGACCGGAGAGGTGTCTCGGTAACGTATAAATAGTTCTCGAACCCATAGAGTCTGCACGCTTAACGTTCGTTGATGATATAGTGTTATATGAGTTATATGATTTGGTGACTGAATGTTTCGGAGTTCCAGATGAGGTCACGGACATGACAAGGAGTCTCCACTTTGGTCGAGAGGTAAAGATTGATATATAGGACGATGGTATTCGGACACCGGAAGTGTTTCGGACTGTACCGGGTAGTCATCGGAATATCAGAGGGGGTACCAGACATCCCCAGGAAGGTAATGCACCTATTGGGGCATTAGAGGGGAGCACACTAACCCACAAGGGGCTGGCGCACCCCCTATGGCAGCCGCCCAAGTGGGGAAAGGAAAGGGGGGAATCAGCCTCCCCCTTCCTTCCCTCTTCCCCCTTTCCTTCCCCCCTCCGATAAATATGGTAAGGGGGCGCCACTTGGGAAGGATCCCAAGTAGGATTCTACCTAGTTGGGGGTGCCTCCTGGCTGCTCCCTCCTCCCCCCACCTATATATATGTCGGAAGGGGTGCCTAGCACAACCACGACAATTGCTTAGCCGTGTGCGGTGCCTCCCTCCATTGTTTACACCCCGGTCATATTTTCGCACTGCTTAGGCGAAGACCTGCGGAGATAAATTCACCATAATTGTCACCACACCATCGTCCTACCGGAACTCATCCACTACCTCGCCGTCTTGCTGGATCAAGAAGGTTGAGGATGTCACCGAGCTGAACATGTGCTAAACGCGATGGTGTCCTAAGTTCGGTACTCGATCGGTTGGACCGCGAATAAGTTCGACTACATCAACCGCGTTAACAAACGCTTCCGCTTACGGTCTATGAGGGTACGTAGACACACTCTCCCCTCTCAGTGCTATGCATCTCCATGGATAGATCTTGTGTGTGCGTAGATTTTTTTTATTTTCCATGCAATGTTTCCCAACATTTTGTACTTTGCTTTCAGCTATATATTGATCTGTTCTATCAGGTACTCCTATATTTGCATCTTGCTATGTTATTTCAATATATCTAATTTACGATCTTAATTTTCATTTCAAGCAATACATCCCTTGCTTTGCAAGAACATGAGTCGAAGGAAATCTTGGGCTTTACTTTGTTCATAACTCCATGGATGTCATATTGACAACGCGGCTGTCAGGACCCCGACTCAATGCCACGTCGATCTAGCATGTAACACCTCATATCACTTTGCGGCCTCACGCACGGTATTCCCACGGTGTTGCCTTACCTTAGCCCGGGACCGTTTGCGCCTTTTGGCACACGTATATGACAGTGTCGCTAGCATCCATATGATAAGGAGCCCGGGCTGACATGGCTAGTCGTAAACCCAAAGTGGCACAGACTTACAGGGACAGGCATCCATGACCCAGCATCGAACGTGTCGGTCATCAGCGAGTGAATCCAGGCTGTAGCACTGGGCTAGCAGGACTCCGGTGAACCGGGCTGTAGCGGGCTAACAGGACTCCGGTATTCATCGCGTGACATTTCCCCGATGGGACAGACACAGGAACGAAGAAGGACACATGCCGGCCAGCCTAAGTGTTCCGGAGCAGTAGCGAGCTACCATGGCTCGGTGGAAACACTAGGAGACATTTCCCGGTAAGAGAGGCTACTAAAGATAAACAACTAGATGGTCAGATCCCACACATACCAAGCATTTCAATAACATACACACAATATGCTCGATATGTGCAAATACAACATGGCATCACAACATGACTCTATGACTCAAGTAATTTATCAATAGGCTCCGAGGAGCGAGATATTACAACCATGGGTCTCATGACCCAACATTCAGAGCATACAAATCAAAACACAAGCGGAAGCTATCATGTCTGAGTACAGACATCTATAAATGAAAAAGGCTGAGAAGCCTGACTATCTATCAGATCCTGCCGAGGCACAAGATCGTAGCTGAGGTAACAAGCTAAACGTCGAAGTCCACGCGATACTACTAGCGAGACCGAAGTCTCTCTACAAAAACATAAAATAGGCAAATGTGAGTACAAATGTACCCAGCAAGACTTACATCAGAACTATCTACAAATGCATCATTATCAACAAAGGGGTGGTGGGGTTTAACTGCAGCAAGCCAGCTTTGACTCGGTGGCTATCCTGAACTACGACTGCAATGTAACTCTTTTGAGGTGGCGCACATGAGTCCACATATTCACCATATCAATACACCACTATGGATCCGCTCCCGTCTCCCTACGAGGACGCCATCCATAGCACTCACGCTTATCTTGCGTATTTTAGGGTATCCACTTTCACTTGTCTATGAACTGATATAAGCAACCCAGAAGTCCTTTACCGCGGACACGGCTATTCGAATAGATGATGTTAATCCTGCAGGGGTGTACTTCTTCACACACGCTCTCACCACTTACCGTCGTTTACACGACATGTACTCGGCAACCTTCAAGCGGAAGTCCAACGTGGGTGTCGGCCACGGCCTACCTAAACACTCAAGTCTCTAGTCCAGGTTTATCGCCTATTCGGGTTCCATCCATGAGGAGATCCGGCCGGAGTTTCGCTCACAGCCCCAAACGATGTGAACAGGGTTCCCGAGACACCAAACGGGCGCCCGGTACACCGTGCCACGTGCCTACCGCATCACAGCCCACCCCTACGGTCAGCGTTGCGCATGGCCTCCAGCATACTACAAACACCAGAAACTACTTGCAACTCCTGGACAGAGGACAAGGGTGATCAAGAAGCCGAGAGGGTCCATTGGTTTCGGGCCCAATGCGTGGTAGTAGCTGAATCATGGATCACAAACACAGAACTCGGTTCCTAAGGACGGCTGCAATGAGACAACCCACCATGTACTCCTACATGGCCTCTCACCGCTACCTTTACCAAATCGTGTTCACACACTTAGCTCACACACAGTAGGACATGTTCACACGCCTCTGATTCATCCCCGATGAATCAGACCTGACTCAACTCTAAGCAGTAGCAGGCATGACAACAAACATAAATGAGTAGGCACATCAGGGCTCAAACAACTCCTACTCATGCTAGTGGGTTTCATCTATTTACTGTGGCAATGACAGGTCATGCAAAGGATAAAGGGGTTCAGCTACCGCAGCAAGTAACAGTTGAATCGTTGTTGTCCTAATGCAGTAAAAGAGAGCAGGAGCGAGAGAGTGGGATTGTATCGGAATGAACAAGGGGGTTTTGCTTGCCTGGCACTTCTGCAGATAACATTGATTCTTCATCAGTGTCAACGATCACAACGTCGGAACATCCTCTACCGGGAGGGAACAGATACCGACAACAAAGAAGAAATACAATCAATGCAATGCACAATATGATGCATGCTCATGACATGGCAATATGAATGTGTTTTGAGCTAATGCAACTAGCAACAGATTAAATGAAGTTGGTTTGAATATAAGATTCAAATTCAAACTCCATATGTGATTATTCAGATGCCATTTATATGATTTGTGCTAAACAGCACCTATAAGTTGTTCTAACATGCATGAAAATAGTACAGATGGATAGATTGGATTTTTCTGGTCATTTTTCATATATAATTTATCTCATTTGGAGTTACGGTTGAATTTCTATGATTTTTAGAAGTTTTTAGGCATTTTCTGGAATTTCCTGAATAAGAACAAATCCAGAAAACATTACTGCGTCATCCTGACGTCATGATGACGTCAGCAGGTCAACATGGCACAGTCCGGTCAAACTCTGACCGGTGGGTCCCGAGTGTCAGTGTCTAACTAAACTAACCTAGCTTAGTTAATACTAACCTAACTTAATTAGCCGGGCGGGGCCCGCATGTCAGTGAGAGAGAGGGGGGTCAAACCCGGGTCAAACTCGCCGGAGTTGACCTGAGGCTCATCGCCGGCGAGGCCAGGGACGGCGGAGAGCGTCGGGATTCGCCCTCCGATGACCAAAAGAGCGGCGGAGGGGCTCCACGGGATGCCCAGGCTCGCGCGCATCTAACAGGGCCAACGGGAGAAGCTAGGGTGGCCGGAGGCGACGGCAATCATGACGACGGCGGCGGCCGGAGTTCGGGTGGTGGCGGGTTTGGCGCTACGAGCGGTGGTTTGGCGCGCTGAGGGCACTAGGGGAAGCTCTTGCTCTCGCGCATCCAGAGGACCAAGTGGGAGGTCGTGGGGTCGCCGGAACTCATGCCGGCGATGAGCTTTGGCGGCGATGGTGTTCGGTGGTGCTCGGGCGCGTCGCTACGGTGCATCAGTGAGCAAATGGAGAGGCTGGGCAGCACCTGCTAGACATGGGGAGCACTAAGAGCAGCACAGTGAGGCCAGGGGAGCACGGAGGCTATGCGTGCAGCAGCAATGGCGGACGGTGGCTTCGGTGCTCGTGGGGAACGGCGCTACGGTGCACAAGAGGGGAAACGGAAGGGCGCTGCGGCCTCCTGGGGTTGCAGTGAGCACGACGGTGGGCTCGGGAGCGAGCTGCGGTGGCTGTGGCCACGGCCACGCCATGGCCGGCGGCGAGAAGCTCTCGGCCGCGGTGGATAACCTAGCTACGGCGCGCGAACGACGAAACAGAGAGGGGGAAACGGACGGAGAGCTCACGTAGACCCTGTAGAGGTGGACGGCGAGCTTGAGGGAGGCCGGACGAGGGCGGATTTGACGGCGGCGATCCGCGGTGGCCGAGGAGGGGAACGGCGAAGCTGGCAGCATCCAGGGCTTCCGGAGGGCCGTGGATCGGTGGGGAGGAAGAGGGGGTCGAGGCGGAGCCTTTGAGCGCATCGACGAGGCTAGGGGGTGGCGGTGGCCGCGAGGGAGCTCGTCGGTGGCGGCGGCTCCGTTCGGCGAGTGAGGGAGAGAGGAAGCAGAGGAGGGGGGGGAGAGTTCGGGAGAGTGAGGGAGTTCCAGGGGGGTGGCATGGCACGCATGGAGGCGTCCGGGGTGTCGAGGTGGAGCGGCAAGCAGGAGGTGGCCGGGGCGTGCGCCGGCGTGCGTCGGCCACGCGCCTGTGCCTACTGGCGCGAGGAGGAAGGTGACAGGGGGGAAGTGGAGATGGGCTGGGCCGTGCTGCTGGGCCAGGTGGGCTACCAGGTGAGCGCCAGGTAGTCCTTCTCTCTCTTTCCATTTCTGTTTTTATTTATCTATTTTGTTCTGTGTTGTTTTAGTTTAGTAAAATACTAAGCCATTTTATAAAATCCTGAAAATAGTTATGTGGCTAGAGTTAAAATATACCAAACCACATGAAATGTTCCAGTAATTATTGGACATATATTATTTATATATCAAATATATATCCAATGCAAATAGCTATTTATTTAATTCAAAGGCCCAAAATAATTAACTCTGAGATACCAAAAATATTGTTTTGAGTTTTACCTCTTTGCAATATTTTCAGAGACTAAGAGGAACATTTTCTTGGGCTTCTTTGAGGAGATTTTAATGTTGATCATTTTTAGAAGGTTTCTGAGGCTTTGAAAATTCCTCAATTCAAATTTCATTTGAATTAAAACATGATGCTCACCTGAGGTCTAGCCTAGTGCATAACAGGACCAGGGATGTGACAACTCACCCCCACTAAACAAAAATCTCGTCCCGAGATTCAAGCGTAGGGTAAGGTGAAGGGGAAACGCAACTAGTATAATCTTCACGATCCAGGGTGCACTTCATAAGAGCGTTGATTCGATCACCATCATGGTCTCGAAGTCTTTCTCTAAGAACTCCAACTAACATGACAAGAAGAGGGAAGGAAAACTCTAGAAGAATTAATCTTCTCAAAGAACGAACAACTCAGGATTAACTCACGGAATGGGACATAGCAACATCTCTCGAGCTGAGAGACGAAGCACACCTCTAGAGGAATGGAGTGGAACAGATGACGAAGGTTCACTAGGTAGACAACGATTCCACACCTAAGAAGGTGGTGAACGGTTGTCAACTGTAACGCCCTCGATGCGGCTATAGCTCCCACGTGTCGAGGCACGACTTAGAGGCATAACCGCATTGAAAGCAATGTCGCAAGTCAGGCAATCATTACAACATCCCATGTAATACATAATAAAAGGGGGAGATAACATAGTTGGCTTACACTCGCCACGTCACATCAGAGAACATAAATAACATCCATCAAACAAACACTCATGGCCCGACTACGGCGCCAAAATAGAAAAGACCCCCAACATGCGACAAGGTCCTGAATCGATAACCCCAACTAGGCACCACTACTGATCATCCGGAAAAGAAACATAGTATCGCTGAGAGTCCTCGTCGAACTCCCACTTGAGCTCGTAATCGTCAACTGGAGCGGAATCACCTGGACCTGCATCTGGAGTTGTAGTATCTGTGAGCCACAGGGACTCAGCAATCTCACACCCACGCGATCAAGACTATTTAAGCTCATAGGGATGGATAAGGCAAATATAAGTGGAGCTGCAGCAGCGACTAGCATATGTGGTGGCTAACTTATACGCAAAAGAGAGCGAGAAGAGAAGGCGAAGCACGAGTGAGAAGCTAAAAGAACATCCTACGCAAGCATAACTCCAACACCGTGTCCACTTCCCGTACTCCGCCGAGAAGGGGCCATCACGGTAACACACACGGTTGATTTATTTTAATTAAGTTTAGTTCAAGTCATCTACAACCGGACGTTAACAAATTCTCATCCGCCCATAACCGCGGGCACGGCTTTCGAAAGATCAATCCCTGCAGGGGGGTCCCAACTTAGCCCATAACAATCTCTCACGGTCAACGAAGGAATAGACCTCCACCCAAGACACACCGATCAGACTCGGTATCTCGGTACAACAAGATGATTCGACAGGTTAAAACAAGTCCAGCAACACCGCCCGAATGTGCCGACAAATCCCGATAGGAGCTGCACATATCTCTTTCTCAGGGCACGCTCGGATAGGTCAAGCTACGAGTAAAACCAAACCTCAAGTTTCCCCGAGGTGGCCCCGCAGGCTGCCTGGTTCGGACCAACACTCAGAGGAGCACTGGCCCGGGGGGGGGTTAAAATAAGATGACCCTCGGGCTCCGGAAACCCAAGGGAAAAAGAGGCTAGGTGGCAAATGGTAAAACCAATGTTGGGCATTGCTGGAAAAGCTTTAATCAAGGCGAACTATCAAGGGGTTCCCATTATAGCCCAACCGCGTAAGGGACGCACAATCCGGGAACATAACACCGATATGACGGAAACTAGGGCGGCAAGAGTGGAACAAATCACTAGGCGAGAGGCCGAGCCTTCCACCCTTTACCAAGTATATAGGTGCATTAAGATAACATAGCAATATAATGATATCCCAACAAGAATATAAATGTTCCAACAAGGAACGGCTCCATCTTCACCTGCAACTAACAACGCTATAAGAAGGGCTGAGCAAAGCGGTAACATAGCCAATCAACGGTTTGCTAGGACAATGGTGGGTTAGGGGTTCAACATGGCAATTGGGAGGCTGACAAGCAAAAGGTAGGCATCGTAGCATTGGCAACGCAAAAGAGCGAGCAAACTAGCATAGCAAAGATAGTAGTGATTTCGAGGGTATGATCATCTTGCCTGCACAGTTGTCAGAGTTGACTGGATCCTCACAAGCAAACTCAACGGGCTCCTCGGTAGCGAACTCGTCTCCCGGCTCTACCCAACAAGACAAACAAGCAACAAGGATACAATCAACCACGGGCAAGACCAAGCAATATGATGAAATGACGATATGCTATGCGGGATGCGATGCGGGATGCAAAATGCAAGATATGACAGGAAATGCATGAACCTGGCATCAAATTGGAAAACCAAGTGTGCCACTGGATAGAGGGGATGAAATCGCTTGAAAACGATATAAAGATCATAGGAATCGGAGCTACGGTTTGGAAATGGCGAGCGTTTTAAGATATGACACCGGTCTGCGTTTACAGCAAGTAGGCATCTAAATGCAACGAAATGAACATGCTACAGCCACCAAACATGAAAACAAAATACATGGCAGTGATGTACACAAGATGGTTGACAAAACACTAGCACTGAGCCATAGGCCAATTCATCCATTAAGAGGTTCAAACAAGCATGGCTAAAACGCAAATGCAGAACAGATTTCAGACTTAGTGAAATCAACACTAGTCTGAAATTTCAGATCACGAAGCTCTATTCGGAGCAGCAAAAAAACATGATAGAAACCATGAACATGACAAGTAAGAACATGGCATGGAGCTATTCATCAAGCTTAATAAAACACCCAAAGTGACCTGGGGCCAAAAGGGTTCACAAAATACTCTATCGAGCTCACGAACATTGCTCGAACACAATCAGTTTTCAGACTTAGTGAAAACTGAGACATGCTGAAATTTAACTCACGAAGGCATGTAAACGAGCTCGATGCACTCACTACGGTGCAAGTCATGGCAAGGAAAGCATATAACCAGCAAGAAGGCACAAAGTGCTAGCTACACATGGCAAGAACGAAGGCATAGCATGCATGGAACTCTAACGGTAGCATCGGCGAAATCGCAAACAAGTTGACGATCTGCCCCGATTAACAAAGAAGCAACAGTTGAGCTCGATTGACTCAAACTAGAGCACTCCACAAATGCCAACAAAGACATGGATGGATAGAGCATGACATAAATATCAAAACTCCCTTACTGATCATCCTCAAAAGAGGCACGGATCGCTAAGAAACAAGCTGGACATATAGCATCATGAACTAAAATATCCCAGACTTGGTGAAAATCACTAAGTCCCTGAAATCTGCAATCTCAGGTACCTCTCTTCGCAAGCTTGCACAAGACAACACACACATCCTAAAAATGCATGGGTGGCACCTCTGGAAAGAAGACAAAATGCTTCACAATACATCCCAAAGGGGCACAGGCATATCATGCACGGATTAAACATAGCAAAAATGACAAAAGTGCATGATGAACTAACGGTTCTGCAATTTAACTCACGAAGCCTCCTTCTAACAGCATTTTGGGTATCAAGATGACCTCAAATGCAAATGGTGCAATGGGACGAAATGATGTACATGTCGAGACGAAGATTTTGATATATCATACGCCTAAAACGGATCTACGGTTGCGGAGATACGAGCAGTCAAAGATAGCATAAAAATCTGGGAGTTAGGGTTTCGGGGGAGAGGGGGTCAACCTAGCCCAGATCCAGATCCAGCGCACGGATCCCGAGGCGGCGCCGGGGACACTGTTCACGCTGGAGCTCCTGTAGCTCGCCGGCGAGGGGGCCGTGGCCGTGGCGGCTGCCGGCGACGAGGAGGCGGCGAGGAGGCG
>NC_041391.1:327554424-327569969 GCF_002162155.2 Triticum dicoccoides | reverse complement strand
ACCATAGCATCAAGAAGTTGGGCTTGGCGAATCTGGTCTTCTAAGGTAGGAGAGACTTGAAGGTTGGCGAGGAAACCTTGAGGAACAACTTGCAGATTAAGTTTGCGGAAAGCTTCACAAAGCTCGGGTTGATAAGGCTTGAGAATCAGACTGTTGCAATATGCTTTTCTGCTCAAAGCGTCAGCAATCACATTAGCCTTGCCTGGAGTATACTCGATACTCGGATTGTACTCTTGAATCATTTCGACCCATCGAGTCTGCCTGAGGTTGAGATTAGGCTGAGTGAAGATGTACTTGAGACTCTTGTGATCAGTGAAAATATCCACTTTCCTTCCCAATAGAAGATGTCTCCAAGTCAACAAAGCGTGCACAACTGCCGCCAACTCGAGATCATGAGTGGGGTAGTTCTTCTCATTAGGTTTCAACTGACGGGAGGTATAAGCAACAACTTTCTTCTCTTGCATCAGTACAGCACCGAGACCTTGGAGAGAGGCATCACAAAAGACCTCGTACGGCTTGGTTTCATCAGGTGGAGTCAGAACTGGAGCAGTGACCAATTTCTCTTTCAAAGAGTTGAAAGCAATATCACACTCCGGAGACCAAACGTACTTGACGTGCTTCTGAAGAAGATTTGAGAGAGGCTTGGCGATCTTAGAAAAGTTTTCAACGAATCTTCTGCAATAGCTTGCGAGACCGAGGAAACTGCGGAGTTGCTTCACGTTCTGAGGGGGTTCCCAATTCACAATTGCAGACACCTTCTCAGGATTCACGGAAATGCCCTTGGCAGAGATGATATGACCAAGATAAAGAACTTCATCGAGCCAAAATTCACACTTGGAGAACTTGGCGTAGAACTGATGTTCTCTGAGCTTGTCAAGAACCAAACGCAAGTGCTTGGCATGATCTTCCTTGTTCTTCGAGAAAACCAGAATGTCGTCGAGATAGACCAAAACGAATTCATTGGTGTAGGGGTTGAAGATGAAGTTCATCATGCGAGAGAACGTCGGAGGAGCATTGGCGAGGCCAAAAGACATGACGGTGTATTCATATGAACCAAAACTTGTCCTGAACGCCGTCTTGGGAATATCTTGCTCACGAATACGAATCTGATGATAACCCATACGGAGATCAAGCTTGGAGAATACTTGAGCACCCTTGAGTTGTTCGAACAGCTCATTGATGTTGGGAAGTGGGTATTTGTTCTTGATGGTCTTCTTGTTTATTGGACGGTAATCAACACAAAGTCGACTCGATCCATCCTTCTTCTTCACAAAAAGAACACCACAACCCCACGGAGAAGTACTAGGCCGAATGAGACCCAATCTTTCTTGCTCATCAAGTTGTTTCTTCAACTCCTTCAACTCTTCAGGCCCGAGCTTGTAGGGACATTTGCACACAGGTTCCGTACCGGGCTCAAGTTCAATAACAAATTCAACCGGCCGGTTTGGAGGCATCCCTGGAAGTTCTTCTGGAAAGACGTCTTGATATTCGCAAACGACAGGAATCTGCGAAATAGCATCCAATTCACCCTTCTCATTGAGAGAAAACAACCGAATGGAATTATCCCGAGCGGCAAAGACAATGACATCCTCAGACGAATGAGTCAATTGAATCTGCCTGGCTGCACAATCAAGCTGAGCTTTATGCTTAGAGAGCCAGTCCATCCCGAGAATAAGATCGATATCCGAGTTACCAAGAACCATAGGAGAAGCAAGAAACTTGAAATCGCCCATCGTGATAGCGACATCTGGCACCTCCAGACTTGCGCTCAAACGTTTGCCAGGAGAAATGATATCCATATGTTTACCCAAATGAGAAGAAACGAACTCATGCTTGGTAAAAAATGGCTTTGACATGAAACAATGTGATGCACCCATGTCAAAAAGAACTTTTGCAGGAATATCATTAATAGGAAGGTTACCCATAATGACATCTGAAGAATCCTCAGCCTGAGCTGCATTCAGCATATTGACCTTGGCGTACTTGGGATTATGCTTGACCACAGCTGTACTTGCCGATCTGACAGGAGGAGGAGGAGGAAGACGCCTCTGGTTGGTACACTTGTTGGCATAGTGACCCTTCTGTTGGCACTTGTTGCACGTGACCTCTGAAAGCGGACGGTGATACGGAGCACTCGATCTTGGCGCTTGAGACGAGGACTTGTTCTGAAAGCCTGGGTTGGGTGGGTGGGAGAAACCACTGCCACCTTTGCTCTTCTGCTGATACGGCTGACGAAACGGAGGAGGAGGAAGCCAATACTTCTGCTGCTTGACCACTTGAGTAGAGGAAGACGGAGTAGCATCTCTGGCACGCTTCCTGGAAGCATCACATCTCATCTGAGCAGCCTCTTGCTTCAGTGCCATGTTGTAGAACTCATCGTATCTCAACGGCTCAAAGAGGACAAGAGCGAGCTGAATTTCCTCACGAAGACCACCCCTGAACTGATAGATCATGCTCTTCTCATCAGGAACATCCTGCTTGGCAAAACGGGCGAGTTTCTGGAACAACTTGTTGTAGTCATAGACAGACAAAGAGCCTTGCTTCAGATTGCGGAATTCCGGACGCTTACTCTCAACCACACTTTGAGGGATGTGATGAGCGCGGAAATCTTGACGGAAATCGTCCCAAGTGATAACACGTCCACCTCTGGAATCCTTGTACTGCTGGAACCACTCTGCAGCCTGATCTTTGAGCTGGAAAGAAGCGAACTTTACGAAATCTTCAGGCCTGACGTTGCTACATTCAAAATGCTTGCCCAGATCCACTAGCCAATCGTCAGCGTCGGTAGCCTCAACACAACCGCTGAACGTCTTTGGGCCATTAGCAAGGAACTGGGTCAGAGTAGCAAAGTGGTGCTGATTATGGCCTTGATTCCCTTGACTGCCTTGATTGCGCTCTTGGAGGATTTGCATGATCAACTGTTTGTTTGCATTAGTAGCGGCCATCACAGCTTGCCATGCTTCCGGAGGAGGCGGAGGTGGAGGCGGATTAGGATTCGGAGTCGTGCGCGTTGGAGGAGCCATCCTGAACAGGTTGACCACCATTAGCACATAGATAGACAACAATATAGAAGCTGAATCCAACGGAATGAAAATTGCAACATATAGTCTTCACATCCGAACAAAATGAACGAATGCATTCCTCTTCAAATGGTCACATATCCATAAATTGAGAAACCACGAAGAATTAAGGAAGAAAAATAATTCAACAAGGTACGGATCAAGAACGAATAATCGGTAAGAAATCCCAATCTCAAACCAATCTCCGTGGAAGAAGAACTAGAGCTACTAGATTTCCCACCTATGAAACTCCCGAACCTTTCCGGTTATGCAATCAGGTGTTGGGGATACAGGGGAAGCACAATATCTCACCCAAACTAGCAAATCCTACATCCAGCTGTATCCATCCTTCAACACATAACCAGGAAAACTTCGGAAACCATCTATCTCAACCTTCGAAAAGCATCCGTTATACAAGTTATGGCGATACTCCCGAACTCCCGCCCCAGTACTGGGTGGCGTCGAGGTTATCTCACCAACGAACTGCATAAAAGAGATTTTCGATGTCGGCGAACATATCTCAAGTATACCAGAATTGCAACGATGAAATTGTGACGACAACACCTCGGAGCTCAACTCCCGGGACACTGCCACAAGCCCTAAAGACAGGAGGCACCAAGAACAATGTTCTCGTCACAAAACCATCGGAACAAAACCAAGATACTCGCGTGAACCTAAAAAAAATTTTTAGTGAATTTTTAGAAGAGAAGAGTCAAAACTCTACGCCAGGATGCCTTACCAGAGCGATGAGGAGACTGGGAAGTAAAAAGAATTCCTAAGCTCTCCGATATATAATTCCTAAGGACTCAAAACATTTTTCTAGACACAACTCGGCTGCTAAAAACGATCAAGCAATGGGGCTCCTAAGGTCAGGGATGGCTCTGATTACCAACTTTTAACGCCCTCGATGCGGCTATAGCTCCCACGTGTCGAGGCACGACTTAGAGGCATAACCGCATTGAAAGCAATGTCGCAAGTCAGGCAATCATTACAACATCCCATGTAATACATAATAAAAGGGGGAGATAACATAGTTGGCTTACACTCGCCACGTCACATCAGAGAACATAAATAACATCCATCAAACAAACACTCATGGCCCGACTACGGCGCCAAAATAGAAAAGACCCCCAACATGCGACAAGGTCCTGAATCGATAACCCCAACTAGGCACCACTACTGATCATCCGGAAAAGAAACATAGTATCGCTGAGAGTCCTCGTCGAACTCCCACTTGAGCTCGTAATCGTCAACTGGAGCGGAATCACCTGGACCTGCATCTGGAGTTGTAGTATCTGTGAGCCACAGGGACTCAGCAATCTCACACCCACGCGATCAAGACTATTTAAGCTCATAGGGATGGATAAGGCAAATATAAGTGGAGCTGCAGCAGCGACTAGCATATGTGGTGGCTAACTTATACGCAAAAGAGAGCGAGAAGAGAAGGCGAAGCACGAGTGAGAAGCTAAAAGAACATCCTACGCAAGCATAATTCCAACACCGTGTCCACTTCCCGGACTCCGCCGAGAAGGGGCCATCACGGTAACACACACGGTTGATTTATTTTAATTAAGTTTAGTTCAAGTCATCTACAACCGGACGTTAACAAATTCCCATCCGCCCATAACCGCGGGCACGGCTTTCGAAAGATCAATCCCTGCAGGGGGGTCCCAACTTAGCCCATAACAAGCTCTCACGGTCAACGAAGGAATAGACCTCCACCCAAGACACACCGATCAGACTCGGTATCTCGGTACAACAAGATGATTCGACAGGTTAAAACAAGTCCAGCAACACCGCCCGAATGTGCCGACAAATCCCGATAGGAGCTGCACATATCTCTTTCTCAGGGCACGCTCGGATAGGTCAAGCTACGAGTAAAACCAAACCTCAAGTTTCCCCGAGGTGGCCCCGCAGGCTGCCTGGTTCGGACCAACACTCAGAGGAGCACTGGCCCGGGGGGGGGGGGTTAAAATAAGATGACCCTCGGGCTCCGGAAACCCAAGGGAAAAAGAGGCTAGGTGGCAAATGGTAAAACCAATGTTGGGCATTGCTGGAACAGCTTTAATCAAGGCGAACTATCAAGGGGTTCCCATTATAGCCCAACCGCGTAAGGGACGCACAATCCGGGAACATAACACCGATATGACGGAAACTAGGGCGGCAAGAGTGGAACAAATCACTAGGCGAGAGGCTGAGCCTTCCACCCTTTACCAAGTATATAGGTGCATTAAGATAACATAGCAATATAATGATATCCCAACAAGAATATAAATGTTCCAACAAGGAACGGCTCCATCTTCACCTGCAACTAACAACGCTATAAGAAGGGCTGAGCAAAGCGGTAACATAGCCAATCAACGGTTTGCTAGGACAATGGTGGGTTAGGGGTTCAACATGGCAATTGGGAGGCTGACAAGCAAAAGGTAGGCATCGTAGCATTGGCAAAGCAAAAGAGCGAGCAAACTAGCATAGCAAAGATAGTAGTGATTTCGAGGGTATGATCATCTTGCCTGCACAGTTGTCAGAGTTGACTGGATCCTCACAAGAAAACTCAACGGGCTCCTCGGTAGTGAACTCGTCTCCCGGCTCTACCCAACAAGACAAACAAGCAACAAGGATACAATCAACCACGGGCAAGACCAAGCAATATGATGAAATGACGATATGCTATGCGGGATGCGATGCGGGATGCAAAATGCAAGATATGACAGGAAATGCATGAACCTGGCATCAACTTGGAAAACCAAGTGTGCCACTGGATAGAGGGGATGAAATCGCTTGAAAACGATATAAAGATCATAGGAATCGGAGCTACGGTTTGGAAATGGCGAGCGTTTTAAGATATGACACCGGTCTGCGATTTACAGCAAGTAGGCATCTAAATGCAACGAAATGAACATGCTACAGCCACCAAACATGAAAACAAAATACATGGCAGTGATGTACACAAGATGGTTGACAAAACACTAGCACTGAGCCATAGGCAAATTCATCCATTAAGAGGTTCAAACAAGCATGGCTAAAACGCAAATGCAGAACAGATTTCAGACTTAGTGAAATCAACACTAGTCTGAAATTTCAGATCACGAAGCTCTATTCGGAGCAGCAAAACAACAAGATAGAAACCCTGAACATGACAAGTAAGAACATGGCATGGAGCTATTCATCAAGCTTAATAAAACACCCAAAGTGACCTGGGGCCAAAAGGGTTCACAAAATACTCTACCGAGCTCACGAACATTGCTCGAACACAATCAGTTTTCAGACTTAGTGAAAACTGAGACATGCTGAAATTTAACTCACGAAGGCATGTAAACGAGCTCGATGCACTCACTACGGTGCAAGTCATGGCAAGGAAAGCATATAACCAGCAAGAAGGCACAAAGTGCTAGCTACACATGGCAAGAACTAAGGCATAGCATGCATGGAACTCTAACGGTAGCATCGGCGAAATCGCAAACAAGTTGACGATCTGCCCCGATTAACAACGAAGCAAAAGTTGAGCTCGATTGAGTCAACCTAGAGCACTCCACAAATGCCAACAAAGACATGGATGGATATAGCTTGACATAAATATCAAAACTCCCTTACTGATCATCCTCAAAAGAGGCACGGATCGCTAAGAAACAAGCTGGACATATAGCATCATGAACTAAAATATCCCAGACTTGGTGAAAATCACTAAGTCCCTGAAATCTGCAATCTCAGGTACCTCTCTTCGCAAGCTTGCACAAGACAACACACACATCCTAAAAATGCATGGGTGGCACCTCTGGAAAGAAGACAAAATTCTTCACAATACATCCCAAAGGGGCACAGGCATATCATGCACGGATTAAACATAGCAAAAATGACAAAAGTGCATGATGAACTAACGGTTCTGCAATTTAACTCACGAAGCCTCCTTCTAACAGCATTTTGGGTATCAAGATGACCTCAAATGCAAATGGTGCAATGGGATGAAATGATGTACATGTCGAGGCGAAGATTTTGATATATCATACGCCTAAGACGGATCTACGGTTGCGGAGATACGAGCAGTCAAAGATAGCATAAAAATCTGGGAGTTAGGGTTTCGGGGGAGAGGGGGTCAACCTAGCCCAGATCCAGATCCAGCGCACGGATCCCGAGGCGGCGCCGGGGACACTGTTCACGCCGGAGCTCCTGTAGCTCGCCGGCGAGGGGGCCGTGGCCGTGGCGGCTGCCGGCGACGAGGAGGCGGCGAGGAGGCGGCGGAGGGGCACGGCGGCGGCCGGGCGTCGGAGGGGCACGGCGGCGGCCGGGCGTCGGTGGTGGCGGCCGCGGGCGGCGAGGAGGCCGGCGGAGGGGCGGCGAGCGGTGGCGGGGCGGCGGCCCACGGCGGCGCCGGGCGCCGGAGACGAGGAGGGAGGCGGCGCTGGCGGCGGGAGGCACCAGGCGGCGGGGCGAGGCGGCTGGGCCGCGGGGGCTTCCCGCGGGCCTGGCGGGCCGGCGGCGGCGAAGCGGTCCCCCGGGCCACGTGGCGGCGGCTGAGTGGCGGCGGGGTGGAGCGGACGCTGTCCGGCGCGGGCCGGACACGTCCGTCGGCGCGGGGAGATCTGTTTTTTTTAGGGTTTCGGGGAGAGGGAGAGATCCGAAAACGGAGGGGTGTATATATAGGCATAGAGGGAGCTAGGAGAGTCCAAATGAGGTGCGGTTTTCGCCCACACGATCGTGATCGAACGCTCTAGGACATGGAGCAGAGTTTGGTGGGTTTTGGGCCAAATTTGGGGGGTGTTGGGCTGCAACACACACGAGGCCTTTCCGGTCCCTCGGTTAACCGTTGGAGTATCAAACGAAGTCCAAATGACCCGAAACTTGACAGGCGGACCGGTAGTAAACCAAGGCCGCTTGGCAAGACTCGGTCCAATCCGGAAATGTTTAAACCCCACACAAGAAAGAAAGGTAGAAATGACCACCGGAGGAGAACGAAACGCCGGAATGCAAAACGGACAACGGGGAAAATGCTCGAATGCATGAGATGGACATGTATGCAAATGCAATGCACGTGGTGACATGATAAGAGATGCCCGAAAAAGAAAACAACACACGGAGACAAAGACCCAAACCTGAGAAATAAATATAACTTAGTGCCAGGGACGGCAAGAGTTGGATACAAATATGGAAAGTATATCTGGGGCGTTACATCAACGTAGCGAGGAGTTGAGTTGCCATGATACCTCAACGAGACATCCTGGAGGGGGGTGATTCGTAGATATATCCCCTTAAGTGGAAAAAAGAATTACTTTTGATTCAGAGATCATTGAAACTCTTCATACCAGCCTAAGGCAATTTTCGGGCGATCGTTTGGAGGGGGTCGGTAGAATGGCATACTCGGACTTGGATGATGTGGATTACCTTGTTGAAGACAACGTAATGGATGAATTTGCTTATCACCGGAAATGGAAGAGACCCATGGTAGAATGGCACAATGGCGGTGCAAGCTGGGAACAGAATGCAAATGCTGGGAATGATTCTGGTAACTGGGGAAGAACCCAACAATAGAGAGTGAATTCACTGTTTGAATAGGTCATAGCATTGCCGAGGAAACTGAGAGCAAACCCAGTTAGTGCCGATGATAACACGTAGCGCTTGTGCGTGCTCTCAAGAACTTGAGCATTTCCACATTCATCAAGGTTTTACCAATATCCGTGTCAAGGATCCTGGCAACACAACTTGCTACCACGATGAATGATGATGGATGATGCAGATGCAAAGGAAGATAACACTTCTCAGATTTCATCTTAGCGAGGCCAAGGAAATAAAATCTGGATGATCGACCGAGAGACATTTAGCACTCCGCTTCTAATGTTCTTCTTGATGTGCTAGTGTAACCCATTCATAGATATGGTTTGATATCTAGAACATCAAGTAAAGGTCGGACTTCGGGAGCACAAGAATCCATAAGGAACAACTAGGGAGGTAAATCCTACGAAATCCTTATGGGGAGGTGGCCAACTTCCTCAATCAAGATATTATAATAACAGGTCTTCCGGCTGGGTGTGTTGGCCACGACATCCACTTTACCGGTTTCCAAGGGATCGATATTATAGTTCTTGGAAAATGTTCCAAACCATCATATCTGCCTGAGATTCAGATCTGGTTGGTGTCAGGATATTCCAGACTCATCGAGTCTAGGAAGAAAAACGAAAGTTTGCAACACAAATCGACGAGATGACGTTGCGAGATTCTCGGGGAATGAACTACGATAGTAAGCTCCAAAACATGAGCTGGTTCTGCTACACACATGTGAACACGCTGTCCCAGACAAGCATGACCATATAGTAGTCTTATAATAAAACACTACCGAGTTCAGGAGGTGGAAGCATCAACGAGGGTATCAAAGTCCTTACATAAGTCCGGATTAGCTCTTATGAAGGAACTTCTTCTCCTTGAACAAATCAATCAGTGGCTTGGTGTGCTAGGGATACATATAGATTGAAGGTTGCAAGTCTTCAAACCACAGCATTCTTCGCACGTGTGCATGACTGATTTGGAATGATTCCAAAGAAAGCAACATTGACTTTCTCGAATCCACGGCGGCAACTTGCAACAGATGCACATGAATTAAAGGAAGTCACTACCTTCATCCAAACATATGCTTCATGAGCTAGCATGAACAAATGCTTTCAAAAGTTTCCAACACTAGCTTAATGTTCAACAACATCATGGAGGAGATAAGGATGTTGCCAATGGGCTCAACAACAATTCATCTAGGTTTCCTTTTAAAAGGAATTCCATAGTTAAGTGAACACGGTGATAGCATTGGTCAGACCAAAGATGTAATGGTGTATGCTCGAGGGATCAACCACGAATAAGACAACATTACGAGCATCGTTGGTACTGATTTGATTTGACGATAGCCCACACTCAAATCAAAGGATTGATAAGACAATAGGTCCAGCAACTGATCACAAGGACCAATCGATGAAGATATCATCTTTCTTCAACACACACTACACAAGAATATCCCTTTGGAACGAACTAAGTCAGGCAAGCTTTTATCTTCCAACTCTCCAAGTTGTTGTCTAGCTTAAACAACTAGCTCAGGGATATCTAACACCGATTCTTGGAGAGAAGGTGGTTCACAAGAAACCAACTTGATCACGAGCTCAACATAACAGTCAGGGAACAACCTGGTAATACTTCCGAGAAGATATTTGGAAAATCACGAACCACCGGTATGTCACTAAGCTTGGGAACAATCTCGCTTTTGAGGGCAAGACGATATGATCAAATGAGTGAGGACTTGACAAGATCCTAACTCATCAATCGAAGGGTGCACCGGAATAAGGACTAGGTAGCACGATCAGTCTTAGAAGGATGATTCAAAAACCAACACGCTAAGAATGAAATTATTATCCTTTAACTACCAAGCAACGAGGTTGCTGGGAGTATTGATTTCACACATCTCAATTCATTTGTCG
Source organism: Triticum dicoccoides (assembly GCF_002162155.2). Taxonomy (NCBI): domain Eukaryota; kingdom Viridiplantae; phylum Streptophyta; class Magnoliopsida; order Poales; family Poaceae; genus Triticum; species Triticum dicoccoides. The sequence goes on along the minus strand of NC_041391.1, from coordinate 327,559,462 downwards.
GTATTCCGGTTGCATCAACACGAGGGCCGAGGAATGACTAATGATGGTGAGAAGTATCACTACGTGAAAATTCATGAGAGTTGGTGCAGTTCTCATGACAATTCTGACATAAAGGGGTAATACTCCAAGGTAGAACAGAACCAAAAGCTGGATTGGCATTTGATCTGCGGCATACAACTTCTTTGACTCAATCCTGGATATGGAAGAGGTACTGGAGTTTGTTTCTCCTAGTCATTCCGAACTAGAACGGCTTGACGGACCACAAGAATAACGAGCATCGGTGAACACGAATGCACGACATCAACTTGACTATCAACTGCTGGACAAGGGTCAAATACAACTACAGAGGGACAACTCAAAAGAACATATGATTTCCTGAGTTGTGGATGCATGGTTTAGCATGTCGAACGAAGTTCAACATATTTCTTCCGGATAACCCATGTAGAAAGGTAGAACTGGCAGAGCCACAATATATAATGGAGAACTCATCAAGAGCACTCTGGTTGTGATCGTTCAGTTCAACGAGGAACTTCTGCCATAAGTAGTTCATGGTATTTGGAAGAAGGAGATACCACGGACTTCAAGGACTATCGCAAAGGTTACTAATATCCTAAAGGCACTAGCAATTACTATCAACATGAAGTAGGTAGAGTGAATCTCGGGTTCAAGAACCCAGGAACAGAATACCTATTACTAAGTAGCATCACGGGATGCTTTCGAGAATGATGGCCAGAATCATCACACTGGGAACACAAATCATGGCTAAATTACTAGATGATCCCCTAAGACACCTAGGGCCATAATAATATCTCCAACATATATGTCAAGGTAACAGAGTACCTCAACTCACTGATTAGTGTGGTTAATCTGGCCCATGGGAACATTGAAACGGGAAGAAAGGATTTGCAAATGCATCAGACTACTTAGAAACCTGGGATGACTCGGACAGCATAACGGCTGTAAATGCTCAGAAAAGATTTGAGACATTCACAAAAATGGTGGCATAACCACTCAGAAGCACAATATCAAGGTTCCGAGATCAACAATTAACATACGGAAGTAGTAGGAACTGAACTGAGACTTAAACCCAACAATCTTAAGTCTACGGATTAGTAACACGTGATCCTGATAGAAAGAAGAGATAGCCTAGTTCTTAATCCCCGTAGAAGAGAAGATGATGACTCAGACCAGAAGGCCATGAGGTATAAGGAGTAAAAAGAGCCTTACGTTCCATCCCACAATCAATTCCCTTATATAACTAAGAATTTCTAGACTCAACTTCGACCAGTTTGGCTTGGTAATCCTACAGGCAGTCAAGCTCTGATACCAACGCTGTCAGGACCCCGACTCAATGCCACATCGATCTAGCATGTAACACCTCATATCACTTTGCGGCCACACGCACGGTATTCCCACGGTGTCGCCTTACCTTAGCCCGGGACCGTTTGCGCCTTTTGGCACACGTATATGACAGTGTCGCTAGCATCCATATGATAAGGAGCCCGGGCTGACATGGCTAGTCGTAAACCCAAAGTGGCACAGACTTACAGGGACAGGCATCCATGACCCAACATCGAACGTGTCGGTCATCAGCGAGTGAATCCAGGCTGTAGCACTGGGCTAGCAGGACTCCGGTGAACTGGGCTGTAGCGGGCTAACAGGACTCCGGTATTCATCGCGTGACATTTCCCCGATGGGACAGACACAGGAACGAAGAAGGACACATGCCGGCCAGCCTAAGTGTTCCGGAGCAGTAGCGAGCTACCATGGCTCGGTGGAAACACTAGGAGATATTTCCCGGTAAGAGAGGCTACTAAAGATAAACAACTAGATGGTCAGATCCCACACATACCAAGCATTTCAATAACATACACACAATATGCTCGATATGTGCAAATACAACATGGCATCACAACATGACTCTATGACTCAAGTAATTTATCAATAGGCTCCGAGGAGCGAGATATTACAACCATGGGTCTCATGACCCAACATTCAGAGCATACAAATCAAAACACAAGCGAAAGCTATCATGTCTGAGTACAGACATCTATAAATGAAAAAGGCTGAGAAGCCTGACTATCTATCAGATCCTGCCGAGGCACAAGATCGTAGCTGAGGTAACAAGCTAAACGTCGAAGTCCACGCGATACTACTAGCGAGACCGAAGTCTCTCTGCAAAAACATAAAATAGGCAAACGTGAGTACAAATGTACCCAACAAGACTTACATCAGAACTATCTACAAATGCATCATTATCAACAAAGGGGTGGTGGGGTTTAACTGCAGCAAGCCAGCTTTGACTCGGTGGCTATCCTGAACTACGACTGCAATGTAACTCTTTTGAGGTGGCGCACATGAGTCCACATATTCACCATATCAATACACCACTATGGATCCGCTCCCGTCTCCCTACGAGGACGCCATCCATAGCACTCACGCTTATCTTGCGTATTTTAGGGTATCCACTTTCACTTGTCTATGAACTGATATAAGCAACCCAGAAGTCCTTTACCGCGGACACGGCTATTCGAATAGATGATGTTAACCCTGCAGGGGTGTACTTATTCACACACGCTCTCACCACTTACCGCCGTTTACACGACATGTACTCGGCAACCTTCAAGCGGAAGCCCAACGTGGGTGTCGGCCACGGCCTACCTAAACACTCAAGTCTCTAGTCCAAGTTTATCGCCTATTCGGGTTCCATCCATGAGGAGATCCGGCCGGAGTTTCGCTCACAGCCCCAAACGATGTGAACAGGGTTCCCGAGACACCAAACGGGCGCCCGGTACACCGTGCCACGTGCCTACCGCATCACAGCCCACCCCTACGGTCAGCGCTGCGCACGGCCTCCAGCATACTACAAACACCAGAAACTACTTGCAACTCCTGTACAGAGGACAAGGGTGATCAAGAAGCCGAGAGGGTCCATTGGTTTCGGGCCCAATGCGTGGTAGTAGCTGAATCATGGATCACAAACACAGAACTCAGTTCCTGAGGACGGCTGCAATGAGACAACCCACCATGTACTCCTACATGGCCTCTCACCGCTACCTTTACCAAATCGTGTTCACACACTTAGCTCACACACAGTAGGACATGTTCACACGCCTCTGATTCATCCCCGATGAATCAGACCTGACTCAACTCTAAGGAGTAGCAGGCATGACAACAAACATAAATGAGTAGGCACATCAGGGCTCAAACAACTCCTACTCATGCTAGTGGGTTTCATCTATTTACTGTGGCAATGACAGGTCATGCAAAGGATAAAGGGGTTCAGCTACCGCAGCAAGTAACAGTTGAATCGTTGTTGTCCTAATGCAGTAAAAGAGAGCAGGAGCGAGAGAGTGGGATTGTATCGGAATGAACAAGGGGGTTTTGCTTGCCTGGCACTTCTGAAGATAACATTGAGTCTTCATCAGTGTCAACGATCACAACGTCGGAACATCCTCCACCGGGAGGGAACAGATACCGACAACAAAGAAGAAATACAATCAATGCAATGCACAATATGATGCATGCTCATGACATGGCAATATGAATGTGTTTTGAGCTAATGCAACTAGCAACAGATTGAATGAAGTTGGTTTGAATATAAGATTCAAATTCAAACTCCATATGTGATTATTCAGATGCCATTTATATGATTTGTGCTAAACAGCACCTATAAGTTGTTCTAACATGCATGAAAATAGTACAGATGGATATATTGGATTTTTCTGGTCATTTTTCATATATAATTTATCTCATTTGGAGTTACGGTTGAATTTCTATGATTTTTAGAAGTTTTTAGGCATTTTCTGGAATTTCCTGAATAAGAACAAATCCAGAAAACATTACTGCGTCATCCTGACGTCATGATGACGTCAGCAGGTCAACGTGGCACAGTCCGGTCAAACTCTGACCGGTGGGTCCCGAGTGTCAGTGTCTAACTAAACTAACCTAGCTTAGTTAATACTAACCTAACTTAATTAGCCGGGCGGGGCCCGCATGTCAGTGAGAGAGAGGGGGGTCAAACCCGGGTCAAACTCGCCGGAGTTGACCCGAGGCTCATCGCCGGCGAGGCCAGGGACGGCGGAGAGCGTCGGGATTCGCCCTCCGATGACCAAAAGAGCGGCGGAGGGGCTCCACGGGATGCCCAGGCTCGCGCGCATCTAACAGGGCCAACGGGAGAAGCTAGGGTGGCCGGAGGCGACGGCAATCATGACGACGGCGGCGGCCGGAGTTCGGGTGGTGGCGGGTTTGGCGCTACGAGCGGTGGTTTGGCGCGCTGAGGGCACTAGGGAGAAGCTCTTGCTCTCGCGCATCCAGAGGACCAAGTGGGAGGTCGTGGGGTCGACGGAACTCATGCCGGCGACGAGCTTTGGCGGCGATGGTGTTCGGTGGTGCTCGGGCGCGTCGCTACGGTGCATCAGTGAGCAAATGGAGAGGCTGGGCAGCACCTGCTAGACATGGGGAGCACTAAGAGCAGCACAGTGAGGCCAGGGGAGCACGGAGGCTATGCGTGCAGCAGCAATGGCGGACGGTGGCTTCGGTGCTCATGGGGAACGGCGCTACGGTGCACAAGAGGGGAAACGGAAGGGCGCTGCGGCCTCCTGGGGTTGCGGTGAGCACGACGGTGGGCTCGGGAGCGAGCTGCGGTGGCTGTGGCCACGGCCACGCCATGGCCGGCGGCGAGAAGCTCTCGGCCGCGGTGGATAACCTACCTACGGCGCACGAACGACGAAACAGAGAGGGGGAAACGGACGGAGAGCTCACGTAGACCCTGTAGAGGTGGACGGCGAGCTTGAGGGAGGTCGGGCGAGGGCGGATTTGACGGCGGCGATCCGCGGTGGCCGAGGAGGGGAACGGCGAAGCTGGCAGCATCCAGGGCTTCCGGAGGGCCGTGGATCGGTGGGGAGGAAGAGGGGGTCGAGGCGGAGCCTTTGAGCGCATCGGCGAGGCTAGGGGGTGGCGGTGGCCGCGAGGGAGCTCGTCGGTGGCGGCGGCTCCGTTCGGCGAGTGAGGGAGAGAGGAAGCAGAGGAGGGGGGG